>NC_067490.1:49708567-49828567 GCF_947179515.1 Apodemus sylvaticus | reverse complement strand
GTTGGATAAAGATAGTTCAAACAAATGGATCTAAGAAACAAATTGGTGTTGCTATTTTAATATCTAACAATATTGACTTCAAACCAAAACTAATCAAAAGAGATACTGAAGAATACAAGATACTGAACAAAGAGGGAAAAAAGCAAGAGGACAATGTAATTTTTTACATCTGTGACCCTTATAGATTAATAGTGGGAGACTTTAGTATCACACCTTCTCTAATAAACATATATTTAAGCAAAAATTAAACATGGATTCTGAAATTAACTGAAATAAAAAACAAATGGAAATAGCAGGTATTTACAGAAGATTTCATCCAAATGAAAAAGAACTTACCTTCTCAGCATTTCATAGAACTTTCTCCAAAATTGACCACAGACTCAGACACAAAGCAAATCTCTACAGATATAGAAAATTTATATTTATAGCAATAACACTCTGCATCTGTTGTAATCATGGAGCATGCAAATAATGAGAAGATGATCACCTAAGTCAGAAATAAACCATAAAAGCAACTTTATTTTATTCAGTGCAGGAAGATGCTTCTAATGGGTTAGGGTCAAGATCAGTCTCAGAAGCTGACACAATGACCTGGAAAAGGCACAGTCTCCTTTCAAAGGAAAATACCCACAAGCAGATGTTTAGGAGATAATGAAGAAGAAATTTGTAAATTGAGGGTTAGCTCTAGAGCTCAGGGTATGGCAGAGAGTAGCAAGTTGGTACAGAGTCAAGGCTGTTCTAATGCAGCAGTCTTATGTTGGCATTTATGGCAGTCATGGGGCCAGGGACTTTACTGTAACTGTAAAGAGTGTAGGGCAAGGTGACACACAATAAGATGGGGGTGACAGACCAACACCTGGAATTACTCTGGGCTCTTCAGTACCTTGTCTAACATCCAGGCATTAAAGCTGTATTTCTGCAGCAATAGAAACAACAGAAAGCTACAAACTCATGAAAACTGAATAAACTTATACTTAATAAAAAATAGATTGAGACAGAAATTAAGAAAGAGATTATAGACTCTCTAGAACATAATGAAAACGAATATACAATATAGTCAAACTTCTGGGGCACAATGAAAGTGCTTCTCAGAGGTAATTAAGTGCTTATATAAAAAATTAAAAATATCTCATACTAGCAATTTAACAGCAGATCTGAGAGCTCTTGAATGAAAAGTAGAAATCACTTACAAAAGGAATACTTGGCAAGAAATAATTTATAAGGCTGTAATAAATAAAGTAAAAACAAACAAAACAATACAAAGAATCAATGCAACAAAGAGTTGGTTAATTGAAAAAAATCAGTAAGATCGACAAACCATTATTAAAATTAATTAAAAGGCAGAGAGAATATCAAAATCAATAAAATTAGAAATAAAAAGGGGGGATAAAACAGATACTGAGGAAATCAAGAGTACCATAAGGATATGCCTTAAAAACCCGCTGTGCTGGTTAGCTTTATATCAACTTGATACAAGCTAAAGTCATCTAAGTAGAGGAAATCTCATTCTCCTCTAGGGCATTTTCTAATTAGTGATCAGTGAGCAAGAGTCCAGGGCATTGTTGTTGGGGACATTCCTTGGCTGGTAGTTCTGGGTTCTACAAGAAAACAGGATGAGCAAGCCATGTAAATCAAGCCAGTAAGCAGCAGGCCTCATGGCCTGTACAATATCAGCTGCTGCCTCCAACTTTCTGCCCCGTTGGAATTCCTGTCCTGGATTACTTTAACGGTGGACTACAGTGTGGAAGTATAAGACAAATAAACCTTTTTCTCCACACCTTCTTTTTGATCACGATGTTTCATCAGAACAATATAACCCTAATACAACTGTACTCCCTCAACTCAGAAAATATAATGGAAATGATTAATTTTCTGGATAGGTACCATTTACCATAGTTAAATTAGAACAAATTAACAATTTAAACACATTTATTACTCTTAGTATATAGAAGCAGTCATTAAAATGTCTTCCCCACCCCCCCAAAAAAGCCCATGGCACAGAATTCTATCAGACGTTCTAAGAATAGGTAATGCTAATATTTCTAAAATTATTTTACCTAATAGAAACAGAAGGGGTATTGCCAAATTCATTTTAAAAAGCCACAGTTACCATATACTCAAATGGCATAAATATCAGATAGAGAAAGAAATTTATAGCCCAAGGACATTTATGAAAATAAAACAAAAATATTTGCAATCTGAATCCAAGAACACATTAAAATGATCATCTATACTGATCAAGTAGGCTTTATCATAGAAATTCAGGGATGGGTCAGCATACATAAATTGATATAATATGATTAGCAATTTAAGATATTCCTCCATATAAACATTCAGAGAGACAAAAGCACATGATAATCTTATTAGATGCAGAAATGGCCTTTACATAATCCAACACTCATTCATGCTAAAAAAAAGTCCTGGATATATTAGGAATATGAGGAACATACCCAAACATCATAATGCAGATATCAGCAAACTTAAATGGAAAGAAAGGTAAACAATTCCCCTAAACTCAGGAACAAGAAAATGTTGTCCAGTCTCTACAGACATATTCAATATAATACTTGGCATCTTCCTTACAAGAATAAAGCAATTGAAGTAGATTAAAGGGATATAAAATCAAAAATGAAGAAGTCCAAGTATCTTTATCTGTAGATGATATAGTATACACAAGTAAGCCCCCAAAAAATCTGTCATAAATTCCTAGCTCTGATAAATGCTTTCAGCAAAGTAGACACACAATTAACTCAAAAACAAAACAACAACAACAACAACAACAACAAAAAAAACGCAGTAGCCCTTTTATATTCAAATGACAAAAAAATGATAGACTGAGAAAGATTAGGTAAACCAAACTTTGAAAAATAGCCTCAAATAATATGAAGATTCTCTAACCAACCAAGTAAAAGACTTGCATGATACAAGCACAAAAACAAAAACAAAAAACAAGTTACTGAATTAGAAATTAAAGAAGAATTATACCAGACTTCTCACCAGAGACCATGAAAGCTAGAAGATCCTGGGCAGATCTCATGCAGACTAAGAGAACACAAATGTCAGCCAAGACTACTATACCGAACAAAACTCTCAATCATCATAGATGGAGAAACCAAGATATTCCGTGACAAAACCAAATTTAACCAATATCTTTCCACAAACCCAGCCCTACAGAGGATAATAGGTGGAAAACTCTAATACAAGGAGGGAAACTACACCCTGGAAAAAGCAAGATAGTAACCTTCTTTCATTAAACCCAAAAGAAGATAACCACTCAAATATAAAAATAATATACAAAATGACAGGAAGTAATAATCACTATTCCTTAATATCTCTTAACATCAATGGACTCAATTCCCCAATAAAAAGACATAGACTAACTGACTGGATACATAAACAGGACCCTACATTTTGCTACATATAGGAAACACACCTCAGTGTCAAAGAAAAACACTATCTTAGAGTAAAAGGTTGGAAGATAATTTTACAAGCAAATAGTCTCAGGAAAAAAGCCAGAGAGCTACTCTAATATCAGATAAAATTGAGTTTCAACCCAAAGTCATCAAAAGAGACACTGAGGGACACTTCTTGCTGGTCAAAGGAAAAATCGACAAGAACTCTCAATCCTGAACATCTATGCTCCAAATGCAAAGGCACCCTCATTCGTAAAAGAAACTTTACTAAAGCTCAAAGCACACACTGCACCTAACACAATAATTGTGGGTGATTTCAACACTCCAGTCTCCTCAATGGACCAATCAGGAAAAGAGAAACTAAACAGGGACACAGTGAAACTAATTGAAGCTTTGGACGAATTAGAGTTAACAGATATATATATAGAACATTTCATACTAAAGCAAAAGAATATACCTTTTTCTCAGCACCTCATGGTACCTTCTCCAAAATCGATCATATAATTGGTCACAAGACAAACCTCAACAAATATAAGAAGGTCGAAATAATCCCATGGCTCCTATGGAGTAAAAGTGGTCTTCAAAAGCAACAAAAACAACAGAAAGCCCACATACACATGGAAACTGAACAATACTCTACTCATTGATACCTTGGTTAAGGAAGAAATACAGAAAGAAATCAAAGATTTTTAGAATTTAATGGAAATGAAGGCACAACATACCCAAATCTATGGGACACAATGAAAGCAGTGCTAAGAGGAAAATTCATAGCCCTGAGTGCCTCCAAAAAGAAACTGGAGAGACCATACAGCTTAATGGCACACCTGAAAGCTCTGGAACAAAAAGAAGCTAATTCACCCAGGAGTAGTAGAAGACAGGAAATCATCAAACATGGGGCTGAATTCAATCAAGTGGAAGCAAAGAGAACCACACAAAGAATCCACAAAACCAGATGCTGCTTCTTCGAGAAAATCAACAAGATAGATAAACCCTTAGCCAGACTAACCAAAGGGCACAGAGACAGTATCCAAATTAACAAAATTAGAAATGAAAAGGAAGATATAACAACAGAAACTGAAGAAACTCAAAAAATCAACAGATCTACAACAAAAGCCTATACTCAATACAACTGGAGAATCTGAAGGAAATTGACAATTTCTTAGACAGATATCAAATACCAATATTAAATCAGGATCAACTAGATCATCCAAACAGTCCCATAACCCCTAAAGAAATAGAAGAGGTCATAGAAGTTCTTCCAACCTAAAAAAGCATAGGACCAGATGGTTTTAGTGCAGAATTCTATCAGACCTTCAAAGAAGACCTAACACCAATACTCTTCAAACTATTCCACAAAATAGAAACAGAAGGAACACTACCCAACTCATTCTATGAAGCCGCAGTTACGCTGATACCAAAACCACACAAAGAACCAACAAAAAAAGTGAACTTCAGACCAATTTCCCTTATGACCATCAATACAAACATAATAAAATTCTTTCCAACCAAATCTAAGAACACATCAAAACGATTATTCACCATGATCAAATAGGCTTCATCCCAGGGATGCAGGGATGGTTCAATATATGGAAATGCATCAATGCAATTCACTACATAAACAAACTCAAAGAAGTAAACCACATGATCATTTCTTTGGATGCTGAAAAGCATTTGTCAAGATTCAGCATCCTTTCATGCTTAAAGTCTTGGAATGAATAGGAATTCAAGACCCATACCTAAGCATAGTAAAAGCAATGTACAGCAAATGGTAGCCAACATCAAACTAAATGGAGAGAAACTTGAAGCAATCCCACTAAACTCAGGGACGAGACAAGGCTGCCACCTCTCTTCATATCTTTTCAATATAGTACTTGAGTTACTAGCTAGAGCAATTAGACAAGTTAAGGAGGTCAAAGTGATACAAATTGGAAAGGAAGAAGTCAAACTACCACTATTTGCAGATGACATGAGGGTATACTTAAGTGACCCAAAAAACTCCACCAGAGAACTCCTACAGCTGATAAACAACTTCAGCAAAGTGGCTGGTTATAAAATCAACTCAAGCAAATAAGTAGCCCTCCTATACTCAAAAGATAAGCAGGCTGAGAATGAAATTAGGGAAATGACACCCTTCATAATAGCCAGAAACAATATAAAATATCTTGGTATGATTCTAACCAAACAAGTGAAAGATCTGTATGTCAAGAACTTCAGGTCTCTGCAGAAGGAAATTGAAGAAGACCTCAGAAAAAGGAAAAATCTTCCATGTTCATGGATTGGCAGGATTAATATAGTTAAAATGGCCATCTTGTCAAAAGCAATCTACAGATTCAAGGCAATCCCCCACCAAAATCCCAACTCAGTTCTTCATAGAGTTACAAAGAGCAATTCTCAAATTCAGCTGAAATAACAAAAAAGCCAGGATACCTAAAACTATTCTCAACAGTAAAAGAACTTCTGGGGTAATCAGTATCCCGGACCTCAAACAATACTACAGAGCAATAGTATTTAAAACTGCATGGTATTGGTATAGTGACAGGCAGGTGGATCAATGGAATAGGATTGAAGATCCAGAAATGATCCCACACACCTATGGCCACTTGATCTTCGACAAATGAGCTGAAAACATCCAGTGGAAAAAAGATAGCTTTTTCAACAAATGTAGCTGGTTCAATTGGATGTCAGCATGCAGAAGAATGCGAATTGATCCATTCTTATCTCCTTGTACTAAGATCAACTCCAAGTGGATCAAGGACCTTCACATAAAGCCAGACACACTGAAACTAATAAAAAAGAAACTGGGGAAGACCCTTGAGTACATGGGCATAGGGGCAAAGATCCTGAACACAACACCAACAGCGTATGCTCTAAGATCAAGAATTGACAAATGGGACCTCATAAAATTAAAAAGTGTCTGTAAGGCAAAGGATACCATCAAAAGGAGAAATTGGCAACCAACAAATTGGGAAAAGATCTTCACCAACTCTACATCTGACAGAGGGCTAATATCCAACATATTCAAAGAACTCAAGAAGTTAGATGCCAGAAAACCAAATAACCCTATTAAAAATGGGGTACAGAGCTAAACAAAGAACTTTCACCTGAAGAACTTCAGATAGCTGAGAAGTACCTTAAGAAATGTTCAACATCATTTGTCATTAGGGAAATGCAAATCAAAACAACCCTGAGATTTCACTTCACACCAGTCAGAATGTCTAAGGTTAAAAATTCAGGAGACAGCAGGTGTTGGCGAGGATGTGGAGAAAGAGGAACCCTCCTCCACTGCTGATGGAATTGCAAGATGGTACAACCACTTTGGAAACCAGTCTGGCGATTCCTCAGAAATCTGGGCATGACAATTCCAGAGGACCCTGCTATACCACTCCTGGGCATATACCCAGAGGATTCCCTGGCATGCAATAAGGACACATTCTCCACTATGTTCATAGCAGCCCTGATTGTAATAGCCAGAAGCTGGAAAGAACCCAGGTGTCCCTCAACGGAGGTATGGATACAGAAAATGTGGTATATTTACACAATGGAGTACTATTCAACCATCAGAAACAATGAATTCATGAAATTCATAGACAAATGGATGGAGCTAGAGAACTTCCTCCTAAGTGAGGCAACCTAGTCTCAAAAGAACACTCATGGTATGCACTCACTGATAAGCAGATATTAGCCTAGAAGCTTAGAATACCCAAGACACAATCCACATATCAAAAGATTTCCAAGAAGAAGGAAGGAGTGGCCCCTGGTTCTGGAAAGGCTCAGTGCAGCAGTGTAGGGGAATACCAGAAGAGGGAATTGGGAAGGGGTGGATGGAGGAACAGGGGGAGGGAAGAGGGCTTATGGGCCTTTCTGTAAGGGGGTATCCAGGAAAGCGGAAATCATTTGAATTTTAAATAAAGAATATATCGAATAAAAAATGAAAAAAAAAGGAAAGAAGATATCATAAGATTGATATGTCCATGGATAGGTGAATAAACATAGGTTAAATACTCATATTATTAAAACCAGTATACAGATTCCATAAAATCTCCGTTAAACTTCAAACACAATTCTTCACAAATAGTGAAAAAGAAACTTTTTATATAGAAACATGTACACCTACACATACAACCAATATGGCTAATACAATCCTTAAGAATAAAAGAACTGCTGGAGGTATCACCATCCCTAATTGTGAGTTATATTTTAAAACAGCATGATATTGACACAAAAGACTGCACATTGATTATGGAATTAAATTGAAGTCCCAGACAAAATCCACACTATTTTTGCCGTTTGATTTTTACAAAAGAGCCAGAAATACACACTAGAGATAAGTGAGCATCTTCAACAAATACTGCTGGTCAAATTAAATTACTACCTGTAGAAGAATCAAATTGATTCATATTTTTTACTCTGCATGAAAACTAACTCGACATTGATCACAGACAGACCTCAACATAAAACCAGATATAAGCTGATATAAGAAAATGTGGTGAATAGCCTTGAACTCACTAGCTCAAGAAATAATTTTCTGAAGAGAACATTATTGACACAGGCAACTAAGATCAACAATAAATAAATGTGAGCTCTATTAACAGAAAATTTTATATGACAAAAGAATCTGCAGTTCTGATAAAGAAAGGCAAAGAATGCCTACAGCTTGGGAAAAGATTTTCACCAGCTATGCATCCAATGGAGGGCTTATATCAAAATATAAACCGAAAAAACTACAGTAGATATCAAGAACAAAAACAACACAATTAAAATATGGTGTTTATCTAAACAGAGAATTTTTTATTTATCAAATATCATCTTCATTTTCATTGCCAATGGTAAACCCTTTCCCGATCTCCCCCTCCCCAAAGACACCCAATTCCTCCTCCCACCCCTTGACTCCATGTATATGCCCCTCCACTCAACCCACTCCCACCTCCCCCCCTCCAATTTTCCTGTGTTGTGGCATCTATTGAGCCTTTACCTGACCAAAGAACACTCCTCCCACTGATGGTCAACAAGGCATTCCTCTGCCACATTTTTGGCTGTGTACCCCTTGGTTGATAATATACCTAAACAGAGAATTTTGAATTGAGAAACTCTGATGGTTGTGAAACAGTTAAAGAATGTCATTAGCAAGCAGGGAAATGCAGTTTAAAACTAATTTGAGATTTGATCTTTTATCTATAGGAATTCAATAACATCATCATCATCATCACAGTTCATGCTGTCAAGAATGTAGAGTTAGGAGAATACTGAGTTATTCCTAGTAGGACTGCAAACTCAGAGTCACAATGGAAATGAATGTGATAGAAGTTTCTCAAAATGATGAGAACTATTCTTCTTCAAGATGTAGCTATATTATGCTTGAGCATCTACCCACAGGTTATTCCATCCTACCATGAGGATACTTGCTCAATCATGTTCATTGATGCTTGACTCATAAAAGACCAAAATTATAAACAACATAGGTGTTTCTAAAAAACCAGTGAATAAAAAAATGTGATTTATTTACACAATGTACTCTTACCCAGCCATTAAATAATAAGAACATGAAATTTGCAGGCAAATGGAAGGAAACTGAAAGAAACGATCCTGAGTAGGGTATCCTATACCCAGAAAGATGAACATGGTATATATTCACTTATATGTGGATATTAGCCAGGGAAGCAATGATAATCAAGCTGCAATCAATAGAACCACAGAGTGTAGATGTAAAGAACTAGCAGGTACAGATCTTGGTAAAAGGAAATAGAATATATAGCTTAGATAGAAGTGGAATGCCATGAAAGCTTAAGTGGGGAGGCAGATAAAAGGAAGGAATACAGGGAGAGATTATGGGGCATTTGACGGAAAGTATGAAATTTAATACAGTAGATATCTTCTAAAACATATATGTGTGTGAAGGCAATCTAAATTAAACAGCCACACAGTGGTAATGACAGAGTCTCAAATGGCAAACTTTTGTCAACAAAAAGTCCCAGTACCATGCGTTAGATCTAATTGAATTGTTGGCCAAAGGGACCTCATGGAAATGTCTAAACAATCCAGGTTGTTCCTTAGACTTATAGGCTGCTATCCACACACTGACAACAAGTTCCCATTGTTGAGAACAGCACCTACAAAACTCATTAAAATAGAGGTATCCAATAGGTACCTACATAGAGCCTTCACCCCTAAATTCTGGTGTCTTCTGTACAGGAACAAACTCTGCACAGTCTCAAAAGAGAACCATAAACACCAAGCCACTCATAAACTCTTTCTCTACAATGGTGTCTTGCCAGCGAGTCATGCTATAGCACTAAGGGCAAAAAGCTTGTGAACACAACCAACAAATAACTGATTTGACTTAAGACTGAGCTCACGAGATGGAACACATAATTAAAACTGCTTGGGTGATTGAGAACCTGAAGCTAGATATTCCAGAGACTTGTGGGTTTCTTAAAAAATGCAGTGATGAAAGACCTCCTAATGGTGTTTTGCTATACTCATGGATCAACTATCATCACAGAAGCTTCTTCCTCTCTCAGAAGATTGGAACCTCTACCGAAAATACAGAGACCTATAGCCAGAAATTACACAAAGAGTGAGACTGTGACATTCAGCACCACATGGGTATCTCTAATAAATCCCTCTCTTCAGAGCTCAGAGAACAACTTGTAAGATGAAGTGGAAAGATACAGATGGGATAAAAGACACCAAAAAAACAAGGCCCTATAATCATCATGAGCAAAGTCTTATTAACGCTGAGTTTCACAAGAACTGAAACGCCACATACAGGGCCTGTAGAGGCTTGTCCCTGACCTTTATGTATATCTTGCAACTTTCAGTTTAGTATTTTATAAAACTCCTAACTCTTTAAACAAGTGGGTCTCTGATTCTAATGCCTTATCTGCACCTCTTGCACTTATATTGGCTTGCATAATCCTTTTTGTTTTATCTTATATTTTATGTTGATATATATTAATGAATGAAGCAATTAACAAAAAGAAACCTAGCCACCACAGTGGAGGTCAATAACTGAATTGTAACTTAAACCTCTAATAAGAGGGGAAATAAGGTTTCTCCAATTGAATGACACTGGGTATATCAGCCGTTGCAATGCAGGCCTCACATTTAGGAGTAGCTAACATATAAATGACCACCTCATTTTTTGGTTTGTTTCTTAGTTTGTGGGTTTTTTGTTTTTTTGTTTTTGTTCTTTTTATTTCATTATAGATATTTTTGTTTTTCTTTTGTTTTTGATGCAGTTCTATTTTGTTTCTTGGTTTGGGAGGGTTTGTTGTTGTATTGAGTATTTCTTTGTGTTCTTTCTTTCATTTTTTATTGCTTTTCATTTTATTACATTTCAAATGTTATCCCCCTTTGCAGTTTCCTCCTATACCCTCCCTTTCCCCTGCATCTATGAGGGTACTCTTCCATCTGCCCTCCCACTCCTGACTCAGCACCCTAGCATTCCCCTACCCTAGTTCATCGAGCCTACACAAGAACAAGGGACTCCCCTCCCAGTGATACCCAATAAGGTTATCCTCTGCTACATATGCAGCTGGAGCCATGGGTTCCCCCCCCCCCAAGTGTATGCTTTGGTTGGTGGTATAGTCCCTAGGAGAGTTGGGGGATCTGGTTGGTTGATATTGTTGTTCTTCCTATGGAGTTGTAAATCCCTTCAGCTTCTTTGGTCCTTGCCCTAACTTCTCCATTGATGTCCCAGCACTCACTCCTATGTGCATCTGCAGGCTCTGGCAGAGCCTCTGAGGAAACTGATATACCAGGCTTCTGTCAGCAAGTACGTCTTGGAATCAGCAATAGTATATCAGTTTGGTGTCTGTAGATAGGATGGATCCCAGGGGGGACTGGGGCATTCCTGGATGGCCTTTGCTTTAGTCTCTGCTCTATTCTTTGTCTCTGAATTTCCTTTTGACAGGAGGAATTCTGGATTAATACTTTTGAGGTGGGTGGGTAATCCCATCCCTCAACAGGAGGCTGTGCCTATTCACAGAATATGGTCTCTACAGGTTCTATATCTCCTTTGTTAGGTATTTCAGGTTATGCTAATCCTGTTAAGTTCTGGGAACCTCTTGGGTTCCTGGCATCTGGGGCTTTCAAGTGGCTGCCCACAGTTTCCCCTCCCCCACTGCTACTCTCCTTTCAAATTCCTTACCCTCTGTACATTTCCCCATTAATAATCTAATAAACTGGTTCCCCTTTTTCCTTCCACTCCTCCTTCCCTCCCACATCCCTCTCACCCTCTACTTCCTGAGATTATTGTTTTCCCATTCTGAGTAGGACTATATTATCAACACTTTGGGGTGATAACACACCAATTCTTTCTTCTTGGGTTTAATATAATCTGTAAGTTGTACTGTAGGTATTCTGATCTCCTTTTTAGCTAATATCCACTTATCAGTGAGTACATACCTTGTGTGTGTGTGTGTGTGTGTGTGTGTGTGTATGTGTGTGTGTGTATGTGTGTTGTGACTGGGTTACTTCACTCAGGATAATATTTTTTAGTTCCATCCCTTTGCCTGTGAATTTCATGATGTCATTGTTTTCAGTAGCTGAGTAGTACTCCATAGCATACACATACCACAGTTTCTATATCCATTCCTGTGATGAGGAACAATTAGGTGTTTTCTAGCTTCTGTCTATTATGAATAAGGCTTTTATAAACACAGTGGAGCATGTGTCCTTGTTGTATGCTGTAGCATCATTTGGTTATAGGCCCAGGAGTGGTATAGCTGGGTCCTCAGGTAGTACTATTTCCAGTTTTCTGAGGAACTGCAAGACTTATTTCCAGTATACTATCACCAGCTTGCAATCCCACCAGCAATGGAGGAGTGTTCCTATTTCTTCACATCCTTGTCAGTATCTGCTGTCATCTGAGTTTTTGATCTTAGCCATTCTGACTGGTAGTGAAGTGGAATCTCAGGGTGCTTTTGGTTTGCATTAGTCTGATGGCTAAAGATATTGAACATTCCTTTAAGTGCTTCTCAGCCATTTGAGGTGCCTCAATTGAGAATTCTCTGTTTAGCTCTGTACCCCATTTTAATAGAATTATTTGATTCTCTGGAGACTAACTTCTTGAGTTCTTGTATATTTTGGATGTTAACCCTCTGTAGGACATAGGGTTTCAATGATCTGTACATTGTTGAGAGTGGGATGTTAAAGTCTCCTACTATTACTGTATGAATTTCAATGTGTGCTTTTTAGCTTCAATAATTTTACAAATGTGGGTCCCCTTGATTTTATGACATAGATGTTCAGTATGGAGAGTTCCTCTTGGTGGATTATTCCTGTGATGAGTATGCAGTGTACTTTCCCATCTTTTTTTTTTTATATAACCTTTGGTTTACAGTCTATTTATTGGATATTAGAATGATTACTCAAGCTTGTTTCTTGGGGCCATTTGCTGGGAAAATGTTTTTCCAGACTTTTGCTCTGAAGTAGTGTCAGGCTTTGTTACTGAGGTGTGTTTCCTGTATGCGTCAAAATGCTAGATCCTGTTTACGTATCCAGCCTGTTAGTCTATGTCTTTTATTGGCGAATTGAGTCCATTGATGTTGCAAAATATTAAGGACCAATGATTGTTGCTTCCTGTTATTTTTGCTGTTAGAGGTGCAATTTCCAGCCTTATGTTGGAGCTTTTCTTATATTATCCTCTGTAGAGCTGTATTGGTGGAAAGACATTGCTTAAATGGTTTTGTCATGGAATATCTTGGTTTCTCCCTCTATGGTAATTGAGAGTTTTGCTGGGCTTAAAAGCCTGGGTTGGCATTTTTTTACCCTTAGGGTCTGTATGACATCTGCCCAAATTCCCCTGGCTTTTTGAGTCTCTGTTGAAAAGCCTGGTGTAATTCTGATGGGTCTCCCTTTATATGTTACTTGACATTTTCCCCTTACTGCTTTCAATATTTTTTCTTTGTTTGGGGCATTTAGTATTTTAATTATAATGTAACAAGAGAAATTTCTTTTCTGGTCCCATCTGTTTGGTGTTCTGTAGGCTTCCTGTATTTTTGTGGGCATCTCTTTATTTAGGTTAGGGAAGTTTTCTTCTAGAATTTTGTTGAGGATACTTGCTGGCCCTTGAATTGGGAATCTTCACTCTCTTCTATACCTTTTATTCTTAGGTTCAGTCTTTTCATTATGTCCTGGTTTGTTTAATGTTTTGAGTTAAGAGCTTTTTGCTTTTTGTATTTTCTTTAACTGCTAGAAAATAGCAGTTGTCTGAGATTATCCCTTCTATCTCTTGTATTCTGTTGGTGATGTTTGCATCTATGACTCCTGATCTCTTTCCTAGGTTTTCTATCTCCAGGCTTGTTTCCTCTTTGTGATTTATTATTTCTTTTTCTTCTTTCTTTCTGTCTTTCTTTTTTTTTTTTTCTTTTTTTTTTTTTTCAAGACAGGGCTTCTCTGTACAGCCCTGGCTGTCCTGGAGCTCACTCTGTAGACCAGGCTGGCCTCAAACTCAGAATTCTGCCTGCCTCTGCCTCCCAAAGTTCTGGGATTACAGGTATGCACCACCACCACCCGGTTGTGATTTATTATTTCTATTTCCATTTTTTAGATCCTGAATGGTTTTGTTTAATTCTCCCATTGGTTGTGTTTTTCTGTAATTCTTTAAGGATTTTTTTTGGTTTCCTTTTTAAAGGCTTCTACCTGTTAACTATGTTCTCCTGTATTTCTTTAAGGGAGTTATTGAAGTTCTCCTTAAAGTCCTCTATCATCATCATGAGATGTGATTTTAAATCAGAATCTTGCTTTTTAGGTGTGTTGGGGTATCTAGGGCTTGCTATGGTGAGAGCACTGGGTTCTGATGATGCTAAGTAGCCTTGGTTTCTGTTGCTTATGTTTTTGCACTTGCCTCTCACCATCTGGTTATTTCTGGTGTTAGCTGTTCTTGCTGTTTCTGACTGTAGCTTGTCCCTCCTGTGCACCTGTGAGCCTATGATCTTAGGTATCTCAGCATTCCTGGGAGACCAGGTCTCTGGCAGGATTTGGTTATGGAGAGCTATGGAACATGATTAGCTCCAGGAGGTGATAGAAACTGGAAGGATCCTGTCCCAGGTTGTTCTGTGGTTTCTGTGTCCTGTGGGCTCTTGGAAGGTCCCTCTTTGGCCAGGTACTGACCCAGTAGCAGTGTTCTCACCTGTGATCTTAAGTTTGTCAGCACTCCTTGGAGAACAGGTCTCTTTGGGCTGGATTTGGGTGTGGAGAGCTGTGACACAGGGTTAGCTCTGAGTCCACACAGAAACTGGAAGGGAATTCAGGCTTTTTTCTCTTCTTTGTATTTTGTTAAAGAATTTAAAGCTGAGTTGGGTAGGAAAGGAGAGATCTAGAGGAAGTTGTGGGATGAAAGGGTATGATCAAAATTTATTTGAATTTGAAAATTATTTTAAATTATCAAAAATATAGTTAAAATTATTTTTTATGATTTAAGATTACAATTCCATCCTTGCCCCTTTTCCATTCCTCCCCCATATACTTAGTCTTTTTACATCTTAAATCCACAGCAACTTTTTTCCTTACTTGCTGTTTCCTACTACCTGTTCAGTCTGTGTAATGTTTTTGTATGTATATTTTCAGGATTTGATGAATTGGTATTATACATAATAAATCAGTATGCTTTCCCCAGAGAAAACAATTTATCCCACTCTCACCATTTCTTAGTTGTTTGTATTTCGTAGTGTTGGCTTAAGGCTCTTGTTCTTTCACTGGGCCATTTTACCATGTCTGTTGTTATTGTCCTTTTTCATGTCACATTGGGGCAGTCATGTTGATGATACTTTATAAGTATTGACTCTTACAGTCGTAAGAGAAATAATCTCACAGCAAATCTTCTTATTCTCTGGCTCTCACATCTTTCCACCCTGTCTTCCTTAAAATAATCCCTAAATCTTAGTATTCTATCTCAGATGTATTCTTTGAGATTGAGCTCTACCGTACATTTTAGTTGGTTGTGGTTTTCTGTAGTGGTCTCTCTCTCTATTCCAAAAATAAGTTTCTTTGATGAGTGTTTAATGAAGTTTCATGTGAAATTTTATACCAGCTCTGAAGTTCAAGTTTTGTGGCAAACTGTTATGTAATATACTATATATTAATAACAAAAGATATTTGCATAGTCTTTCACTTCTGTGTCACTAGGATCTCTCTCTTTGCATATCTGAAACTCCCTTGCTGATTATTTATACTCTTGTTGACAGCCAAGTGAAATAATTACATTTATGCTATTTTTATCTCATGCAAACATTTTCTTTCATTACTATCATCAGTTGTGAGAGTTCACTTGGAGTTATTGTTTAAGTTAATGAATAACCCCTGGAGATTTCTGAGCTCTTTAGAAATCATGCTTATTCTGTCAAGATCTTCTTCTGGAACTGTTCACATTTGGGGTCTTAGCACTTATTTACTTAATAATAATTTTACTGAAACATGTGACATTGTACTTTCATGGTTGTTCCTTATAACAATTAATATAAAGTCTGAAAAATAATTTAGGTGTGAATTTCCCAGCTTTTTACTCAATATGCCTTTGTAAATGACCCCAAATACCACCCTTTATTACATTACTATGAAAAGTCTGCATATTTTGAAAACTGATTAGTTTTCCAATGAATGCTTGATAAAGTTATATTTTGAAGTCTGTTTTTTTCATTATATCAAATGATCTAGTCACCATCCATTTCTAAAAAGACCCTCATAAATTTGAAGGTGCACTTCTCTATGAAGCATTTCTTAGTGTTATTTAATCAGTTACAAACTGCTTTTTTTAGTTCACAATGCTTTGCTTTTTATCTCTTTCTAGCTTTTTTCCTCTAATATGTACTTTGTTCAAAAATATACATGCAGGAATGGGCTGTATGCATCCATATGATTCTCCTGTATCATCACTGAATGCAAATATTAGCATATCATTAATATGTTTGTCACTCATGTTATGATCTAAGTGTCAGATACCATAAAGTCACAGCATATGACAGTTCTTATATAGGAAGGGAAAAACTAAGGCTGCCGCTGGCCAAGGGTGGAAAGAAAAAGAGAGTTGAGAGAGGAGAGAATTACCTTTTATAAGGGGATATATCCTTTTATATGGGGAGAATAAGCAACTCCTGGCAACAGTGGGAAATTGTCCAACCTTGACAGTTAGTTGTGTTTTGTGCTGTCCCTGGGAGAGGCAATGGAGATGCATGGTTATCAGCAACCTAATGTCTATTCAATATATATTTCTAAGTTGTTGAAGAATAATCAGTCCATATTAGAGGTATCTGCTGTATAATTTGACTGGACATAATATATAGGTGTTTCAAGAGAAACACAAAGTGGGTCTTGAAAGACTTAAAGAAAAAGAAGACGTAGCACAAAATAGCACTGACTAATAACAAAACAGAGATAAAATGGAGAGACATTTCATGGATACAGTGGGGTGATGAGTAAACTGTTCAAAAATTTCTATACCTAATTATTTTAGCAACATTTCTATCACTATGAGAAAATATAATGAAAAAAATCTCTAAAAGTAGCATTTAATTTGAGGTCCATGGTCTGAAAGGACAGAGAGTCCATGACTCTTATGTTAGAAAACATGATATCAGACAGGTAGGTAAGATATTAGCATAGTAGCTAAAAGCTTATTATATATAAAAAATAGAATGACATAGACTTTTAAAAATCTCAAAGCCTACTCTCAATGGTATACCTCCTCTAACAAGGTCATAACTCTTGACCCTTCTTAAACAGTTCTACTAACTAGGATCACATTCAAATATATGGGCCAATGGAGCCATTCTCATTAAAACCACTATAGTAATTGTTCATGAACAACCCACTAAACACTAGGTACCAGATAAATATTTCAACTGGAAAATTCTGAAAACACTTTCAACTGCCCTCATATACCTCCTTTTCTTCCTGCAATGTGAGACTACTATCATTATATCTACAAGTATATCTTACCATGTATTCTGATGGATAAGATAGGATAGGTAGACTGAAAAGCACATACTACATTATAATATGTCCAGATCTTTTCATATTATTTGCAATCTTATTAGACATTTATAAACACCATTTCAAGAGAGTAGCCGAGGAATTAATGTCCTTAATGCAATCTATCTGAGTATTTGATAGCAAAATGTCATGGAGAATCAGTCTTTAGTGCATCTCAGAGCTGAAATATCTTTCTGAAGAGAAATGTGTGTCAGGAGAGTGGTTAATTGGATGTCTGCTCTCTTTGCTTGTTTCTTTTTGGTGGAAAGGAAGGAATACTTGTGAGTGAAGGGTGGACAACTTTAACAGTATGAGAAAAGAAATAGCACAAAATTAAAAATTTGAACTTACTTGATATTATAATTATAATGAAATATAACTCTTCTTATTGTGGATAGATAAATGATTGTTCAGCTAGATATATAGAAAAGCTATGAAACCCACAACAGTATAAATGTGGACATTAATTGAAAGTGAAATAACACAAGATAGACACCGTGATCTCAGATCTCGTTATAGTACAATTTTTAACATCTTGAATTATCCTTGGTATTCTTGAGAAAACAGTATTAAAATTTTAATGCTATAATATATATGTATGTATATTATACATACATACACACACACACACACACACACACACACACACACACACACACACACATATATATATATATATATATATATATATATATATATATATATATATAAAACACAGCCTTACATATTTTTACTGTCTACAGTACAATACATATTTAAATAGTTTGCAAGAAATATTATTACCAGCTGGCTTAGAAAACTTTATTGATAAAATAAAAATTTCTAAAATGTGTTAAATTTCATTTGATGGCTCTGCTGATGACAGCAACATAACTTGTTTCTCAAAATAATTTAGATGTAATACACACATATGTTATGAAAGTAAAAGAAATGACATGGCCTAATGCTCTATATTTTCTCTCCATCCTTCTTCTTTATCCCTTCTGTAGAAATAGAAAGTCAGTTTTAATTACTAACTTATTATTAAGCAAAAATGGGAAATTTGGTAAACTGAAAAGAACATCTGAGTGGATGCGATGCTTCGGTTTCTATATTTAACTCCGATACTTGATTTGTTTCAGCCCTTGAAGTGAGTACAAACTTAATATCTGAAATCTAGAGTAAACACACTGTAAAATACTTAAACATCAATATAAATAATGTGGTATTTAAAAGGCAAAGATTTATATGACATAAAGACAAAACAGAATATGTAATATGCTATTTAAATAAATCAACTGAAGTAAGTGATTTCAAGGTTTAAGATCACATGTAAGATATGAGAAAAAAGTGTATAAATTTAAATTTTAACATTTGGTTTTAGAGAAATGGTGACAGCACAAAGCAGCATATTTTATTTTCTGATGATACAATGTTTTTGCCAATAGGTTAAAAAAAAATGACTTCTCTCTAAAAAAGTTAAAAAGTGACATGATGGAGAAAGTTTCAGAACAACAATTTTAGATAACCATCAAGCAATCTTATCAGATAGCAATCATGCTTAATTTGAATAATATGCTTAAATTTGGTAACAAGTTTCAAATTATTAAATTAACCTATTCTTTCTCATCTTTATAAAAGGTGCTGGATTTATCTTTTACCTTGTCATTAATAAACCCACAAAATCACTACTTGTCAGAAGCACAGAAGAGACAAGTACACTGCTTACACTGGACAGACCTGGTTTGTCAATCACTACTCTATTTTCTTCAGTGGAAAGATGTGAACGCCTGCTAGTTACCTGGACTGTGGGACTGAAATTGGTCAAACAACATGGTGATGCTTTGTAATAGAAGGATCCTCAGCTTCCTCCTGAATTCTCCCCAAATCCTTAAAATTGTTCAGGTCCTAATCTTGGGTTTTGTCTTTTCTTGAATAGAATTCATCCTCATGACCCAGTCCTGTTTACTTTGCAACCTCCGCCAATAGAATCTATTCTTATGCATATTACAATATAGAAGAGAGCTGCCTCTTTAGGCTTTGGCCTAAACCCTGAGAATCAGAGAATAAAATGTCTTCTTTTTGTAAAGATCACAGGTCTTTTCTCCCTTTGTTATCAAATATAAATATTTTCCCAAAATTTTACTATGTTTAAATATATAAGAGAATTCAACCATGAAGACAAACTCTGCAAGCTTTGACTCACTGTCTGTGAAAATGTTGCCACCAAGTTTCATTCTTCACTTCCTATAGATCACTGCCCAACCCCCATTAACCCTAAGGCTTATGGAGGTCCTCAGCAACTATTTCCCCCAAAATCACAAATACCAAAATAAAAATGTGATGAAACTTTTTTCAAAGAAAAAAAAAAGAAAAAACTTGAACCTGGCTTGTTGAAGAGAGGTTCAACATGATAAAAAGAAAGTCAAGCCCAAATGATAGTTGAAGGTGCTTGGATCTAACACAGTTTCTCATTGAGTGGATGATGCTGTTTATACATGAAGATGAATCTGCATCATTGAATACAGATAAGAAGCAAGCTGCACAGAGAAAGTTTGATAGATGCAAAGGTTTGCTTTTATATTGTACATCAGACTAATCAGAGCATTTCAGTTAGAAGTATGGTCATTACAAACATTAAGGAAACACCCAAGGACATGGATAAAGGAATACTAGGCATTACAGAGAACATGGGGTATGGAATAATAGTTTCCTACTAATCCAAAATTGCAAATTATGGATCATGAGTTACAACAGGAAGTTCTTGCTTGGCCCTCAAATTCTAAACAGTAAGTCATGAACAGATCATATGGTATTATTCTACCAAAAGGTATCAGGATTGGAAAGAGAGATGTCCCATAATAATGAGAAAAATCAATCAAACCTGATCAAGAACTGACAGCTGTACTAATATACAGGAGATATCAAATATAGCTATGCTCGTATGCACCAAAGTTACAGGCTTAGAAGATATAGAAAAGAGCAAATGCAAACTCTAGATATGAATATTACAGTATCTAGACATGCATTGTCTACATGGCAAATAGCATAAAGCATAATTTATTTCATACTTGCCTGCAAAACACTGGTATTCTAACTATTTTGGTTATACCTTACAGGACAACAAATATGTCAATAGTCCATGAACTTGAATCTGTTGTTAGTCTTTCTTTCCTTTGAAATTGATTTTGTAAACTATTTTATAAAGGAAAAAAGGGTACAGAGTTACAGTTTCCAAAATTTACTCAAGTATAGAAAGTTCATTTTTTCTAATACCTAGATAGTTTTCTCAAAATTAAGCTCTTGAGATAAAGCTCATGAGATAAAGCTCTTGATTTCTTGTAATTATACTAAGGTGTTTTTTTGTTTTTGTTTTTTTTTTTTACAAGATAATGTATACAAGCTTGTAAAGTGATCTGTTTTCCATAATCTATGAGTCTCATCCCAATATTCCTCTTTTATTCCTATTGTCTATGTGTTATAGTTAAACCTGTTTCTTCCTCCCAGCCACATGATCCCAGAAATAAAACTCAGACTCAAAATATATTTATAAATACCTTTGCCATGTAGCTAGGTTCTATTCAGACTACATTATAACTAAAATAATCCAATTATTTTAACTTGCATTCCATCAAATAGTTGGTAACTAGTGCTTAGGTACCAGGCATCCATCTTGTCTCTTCTTTTCAGTAACTCTCCTGCGTTCTCTCTCTCAGATATCCTACCTCCATTTCCTTAGCAATCCATTGACAAGTGATACATCCATTCAATTCACAAGATATGCTCTCTCTACAATTCTACATTTTAGTTCAATAAAAAGGCAATTTTTCTTTCAATTATAAAAATTGTGAAACAATTATAAAGACGATAATGTATGATATATATTTACAATATCCAGTCCATTTATATTTGGCAATTTAGATAAAGTATTCTATTTTCTATCCTATCTTGGTAAGTTTAGAGTTATATATATATTCTACATTCTTTGTTTACAATCCAAAAGATTTCCCCTTTCCCAGTTCCCTCCTCCACATATGTCCCATAAGTCCTCTTCTCTCCATCCATTCTCCTATCTTTCCCTGTCCCTTTTCTCTGTCCTGGTACTCCCCTACAATGCTAGATCAAACCTTTCTAGGATTAGAGCCCTCTTCCTCCTTCTTCATGGGAATCATTTGACATGCTAATTGTATCTTCAGTATTCAGAGCTTCAGGGCTAATTAATATCCACTTATCAATGACTGCATTCCATATGTATTCTTTCGTGATTGCGTTACCTCTCTTAGGATGATATTTTCCAGTTCCATCTATTTGCCTAAAAAAAATCATGAATTCATTGTTTTTAATTGCTGAATAGTACTCCATTGTGTATATATAGCACATTTTCTGTATCCATTCCTCCACTGAGGGATATAGGGTTCTTTCCAGCTTCTGGAGCCTTTAATCCCAGCACTTGGGAGGCAGAGGCAGGCGGATTTCTGAGTTCAAGGCCCGTTTGGTCTACAGAGTGAGATCCAGGACAGCCAGGGCTACATAGAGAAACCCTTTCTCAAACAACAACAACAACAACAATAATAATAATAATAATAAAGTTTTGTTTTTAAACCATTTATTATCTTAACCTATATACCATTCTAGAAACATTTTTGTAGACCTAGAATATCTCTTTAAATACTAAGTAACTTAAGCTTAATTGTGAGATATAACTATCTAGTCTAGTCAACCTCATCAGAGATTTGAGTATACAGGAGGCACAGGAACACAGCTTCCAAAAATCATACAAATGATAGAGAATAGTTTATTGCCTGGACAGTCACCAATATTCATTATAATGTTGGAGCATCCATCCTCAACCTTCTGGCCCAGAACATCTAGCAGGCCTTAAGTGAAGCAGAAATTATGAAGGACTAGCTTACTCAGGCTTGGCAGATCTTAGCAGTCCTGTGTCAATTTTTTTTTTTTTTTTGGACAGTAATCTGACTGCAGATAAAGTTATGGCATTTCTTGCTCAATGGCTAGCTTGCTAGAATTGAAGCAGAGAGATGAGTGATGATCACTATCTTCTTTGAAGTAGAATGGGAGTGCTACCAGGAGAAAATCAGTCTCATAGCCTAAATATATTTTGATAATAAAATTATTTTAAATGCTATATTCTGTGGATATCTGACACTTTTGAAGATTTCTTTATATATAGAATATGTGAACAAGCAAATGGTGACTGTCCCTGCTACTATCATCAACGCAGGATGTGTATTTCTGTGTATACAGCCCAGGGTATATATTTATGCGGTAATACAGGCTAGTATCTGACAAGACCATGAGTTTGATTGACCGTTAACCTGCATTACTAATTATACTAAACAGTTTTAATAGCAGGAGTTAAAAGGAGTAGAATTAAACCCGTACTTTTAAATGAGTTACATAGTCACAATGACTAAGAATTGAAATGTGTTGTAATAAAATTAATCTTAAATTTTGTCTCAATATACAAAGATTTATACCATGAAAACCTTAAACCTGTACTAATATACAAAATTCTGTACAAATATAATACAATTATGCAGCATTCTAATTTTATGGCAATATAATGCTTTTGTTTTAAGAGTAAGTTCTACCTAATTTTGTATAATTTTGTATAATTCTATATACCCCCTTTATTTCAACCCCCTTTCCCTTACCTAGGAAAGAAAGAAATAACTGAATCTGACCTCACTATTTTGTTTCTTCCCTAGACAATTGCAGGTTTTTAATTATTCCTTAAAAAGGCAACATATCTATAATCTATAAAATGACAAAAACCATATACTCCAACTTAAGGGTTTGGAAGATGGTCTTCTTTTCATTGTTCCCTGTTGATTTAGGATTTCCCCTTTGGTGGGCCCAAGAAATTAAAAAAATATGGTTAGTCTTTTTTTAAAATTTTAGTTAGACTACTATTATTTTTTTTCTTTTTTATTTGATATATTCTTTATTTACATTACATTTTTTATTCGATATATTCTATATTTACATTTCAAATGATTTCCCCTTTCCTTGATCCCCCTCCCCGAAGGTCGCATAAGCCTTCTTCACTCCCTCATTCCCCCCATCAACCCCTTCCCACTTCCCTCTTCTGGTATTCCCCTACAATGCTGCACTGAGCCTTTCCAGAACCAGAAGCCACTCCTTCCTTCTTCTTGGACATCATTTGATAGGTGGATTGTGTCTTGGGTATTCCACGCTTCTAGGCTAATATCCACTCATCAGTGAGTACATATCATGAGTGTTGTTTTAGGACTGGGTTACCTCACTTAGGATGATGTTCTTTTTTTTATTATTATTTTTTAGCTTTTTTTTTATATTTTATTCGATATTTTTTATTTACATTTCAAACGATTTCCCCTTTTCTGGTACCTCACTCCCCAAAAGTCACATAAGCCCCCTTCCCTCCCCCTGTTCTCCCACCCACCCTTTCCCACTTCCCTGTTCTGGTTTTGCCTTATACTGCTACACTGAGTCTTTCCAGAACAAGGGGCCACTCCTCCGTTCTTCTTGTACCTCATTTGATATGTGGACTTGTTTTGGGTATTCCAGTTTTCCAGGCTAATATCCACTTATTAGTGAGTGCATACCATGATTCACCTTTTGAGTCTGGGTTACCTCACTTAGTATGATGTTCTCCAGCTCCATCCATTTGCCTAAGAATTTCATGAATTCATTGTTTCTAATGGCTGAATAGTACTCCATTGAGTATATATACTACAATTTTTGCATCCATTCTTCTGTTTAGGGATACCTGGGTTCTTTCCAGCTTCTGGCTATTATAAATAGGGCTGCTATGAACATAGTGGAGCATATATCCTTATTACATGCTGGGGAATCCTCCGGGTATATGCCCAGGAGTGGTATAGCAGGATCTTTCGGGAGTGACGTGGCCAGTTTTTTGAGGAACCACCAGACTGATTTCCAGAGTGGTTGTACCAATTTGCAACCCCACCAGCAGTGGAGGAGTTTCCTCTTTCTCCACATCCTCGCCAACACCTGCTGTCTCCTGAGTTTTTAATCTTAGCCATTCTGACTGGTGTAAGGTGAAATCTCAGGGTTGTTTTGATTTGCATTTCCCTGATGACTAGTGAAGTTGCGCATTTTTTAAGATGTTTCTCCACCATCCAAAGTTCTTCAGGTGAGAATTCTTTGTTTAACTCTGTACTCCATTTTTTAATAGGGTTATTTGGTTTTCGTGGGTCTAACTTCTTGAGTTCTTTGTATATATTGGATATTAGCCCTCTATCTGATGTAGGGTTGTTGAAGATCTTTTCCCAGTTTGTTGGTTGCCGATTTGTCCTTTTGATGGTGTCCTTTGCCTTACAGAAACTTTGTAATTTTGAGGTCCCATTTGTCAGTTCTTGATCTTAGAGCATACGCTATTGATGTTCTGTTCAGGAACTTTCCCCCTGTACCGATGTCCTCAAGGGTCTTCCCCAGTTTCTTTTCTATTAGCTTCAGAGTGTCTGGCTTTTTATGTGGAGGTCCTTGATCCATTTGGATTTGAGCTTAGTACAAAGAGACAAGGATGGATCAATTCGCATTCTTCTTCATGCTGAACTCCAGTTGAACCAGCACCATTTGTTGAAAAGGCTTTTTTTCCATTGGATGTTTTCAGCCCCTTTCTTGAGGATCAAGTGTCCATAGGTGTGTGGATTCTTTTCTGGATCTTCAATCCTGTTCCATTGATCCACCTACCTGTCACTGTACCAATACCATGCAGCTTTTAACACTATTGCTCTGTAGTATTGCTTGAGGTCAGGGATACTGATTCCCTCAGAGTTTCCTTTGTTGTTGAGAATAGTTTTAGCTATCCTGGGTTTTTTGTTATTCCAGATGAATTTAAGAATTGCTCTTTTTCACTCTATAAAGAATTGAGTTAGGATTTTGATGGTTATTGCATTGAATCTGTATATGCTTTTAGCAAAATGGCCATTTTAACTATATTAATCCATTAAACTACATTAATGGCCGATCCATGAGCATGGGAGGATTTCCCATTTTTTGAGGGCTTCTTCTATTTCCTTCTTCAGAGTCTTGTCATAGAGATCTTTCACATGTTTGGTAAGAGTCACCCCAAGGTACTTTATACTGTTTGTGGCTATTGTGAAGGGGGTGATTTCCCTAATTTCTTTCTCAGCCTGCTTATCCTTTGAGTATAGGAAGGCTACTGATTTGCTTGAGTTGATTTTATAACCTGCTACTTTGCTGAACTTGTTTATCAGCTGTACGAGTTCTCTAGTGGAGTTTTTTGGGTCACTTAGGTGATTATCATATCATCTGCAAATAATGATAGTTTGACTTCTTCCTTTCCAATTTGTATCCCTTTGACCTCCTTATGTTGTCTAATTGCCCGAGCTAGTACCTCAAGTACAATATTGAAAGATAAGGAGAAGTGGGCAGCCCTGTCTAGTCCCTAATTTTAGTGGGATTGCTTCAAGTTTCTCTCCATTTAGTTTGATGCTGGCTACCGGTTTGCTGTATATTGCTTTTACTATGTTTAGGTATGATGTTCTAGAGAACCATCCATTTGTCTAAGAATTTCATGAATTCATTGTCTCTAATGGCCAAATAGTACTCCCTTGTGTATATATACCACATTTTTTTGTATCCATCCTCAAATGAGGGACATTTGGGTTCCTTCCAGCTTCTGGCTATTATAAATAGGGCTGCTATGAACATAGTGAAGCATGTATCCTTAATACATGCTGGGGAATACTCTGGATATATGCCCAGGAGTGGTATAGCAGGGGTCTCCAGAAGTGTCAAGCCTGGTTTTCTGAGGAACCACCAGATTGATTTCCAGAGTGATTGTACCACCTTGCAATCTCACAAGCAGTGGAGGAGTGTTCCTCTTCCTCCATATCCTCCTGAGTTTTTAATCTTAGCCATTCTGACGTGTATGAGGTGAAATCTCAGGGTTGTTTTGGTTTGCATTTCCCTAATGACTAATGATGTTGAACATTTTTTAAGGTGCTTCTCAGTCATCCAAATTTCTTCAGGTGAAAATTCTTTGTTTAGATTTGTACCCCATTTTTAATAGGGTTATTTGGTCCCCTGGGGTCTAACATCTTGAGTTCTTTATATATATTGGATATTAGCCCTCTGTCAGATGTAGGGTTGGTCAAGATCTTTTCCCAATTTGTTGGCTGCCGATTTGTCCTTTTGACAGTGTCCTTTGCCTTACAGAAACTTTGTAATTTTATGAGGTCCCCATTTGTCAATTCCTGATCTTAGAGCATAAGCTATTGGTGTTCTGTTCAGGAACTTTTCCCCTGTGCCCATGTCCTCCAGGGTTTTCCCCAGTTTCTTTTCTATTAGTTTCAGTGTGTCTGGCTTTATGTGGAGGTTCTTGATCCACTTGGAGTTGAGCTTAGTACAAGGAGATAAGAATGGATTAATTCGAATTCTTCTGCATGCTGCCATCCAATTGAACCAGCACCATTTGTTGAAAAGGCTATCTTTTTACCACTAGATGTATTCCCCTCCTTTTTCGGAGAACAAGGGACCATAGGTGTGTGGGTTCATTTCTGGGTCTTCAGTTCTATTCCATTGATCTACCTGCCTGTCACTGTACCAATACCATGCAGTTTTTAATACTATTGCTCTGTAGTATTGCTTGAGGTTTAGGATACTGATTCCTCCACAACTTCTTTTAGTGTTGAGAATACTTTTAGCTCTCCTGAGTTTTTTGTTATTCCAAATGAATTTGAGAATTGCTATGAATTCTAATTTTATGAAGAACTGAGTTGGGATTTTGATGGCGATTACATTGAATCTGTATATTGCTTTTGGCAAGATGGCCATTTTTACTATATTAATCCTGCCAATCCACAAGATGGAAGGTTTTTTATATCTTCTGAGGTCTTCTTCGATTTCTTTCTTTAAAGACTTAAAGTTCCTGTCATACAGATCTTCCACTTGTTTGGTTAGAGCCACACCAAGATACTTTATATTGTTTGTGGCTATTGTGAAGGGTGTCATTTCCCTAATTTTTTCTCAGCCTGCTTAACCTTTCAGTATAGGAAGGCTCCTGATTTGCTTAAATTGAATTTATAACCAGCCACTTTGCTGAAGCTGTTTATCAGCTGTGGAATTCTCTGGTGGAGTTTTTTGCGTTGCTTAAGTATACTATCATATCATCTGCAAATAATGACAGTTTGATTTCTTCCTTTCCAATTTGTATCCTTTTTTTGCCCTCCTCATGTTGTCTAATTGCTCTAGCTAGTACCTCAAGTACTCTATTGAAAAGATATGGAGAGAGGGGACAGCCTTGATTAGTCCCTGATTTTAGTGGGATTGCTTCAAGTTTCTCTCCATTTAGTTTACTGTATATTGCTTTTACTATGTTTATGTATGGGCCTTGGATTCCTGTTCTTTTTTTTAATTTTTGATTCTCAAGTTTCTTTTTTTATTCATTTTTTTATTTTTATTTTTTATTTTTATTATTTTCTAAATTCTTTGCTTACATTTCCAATGCTTTCCCCTTTCCTGGTTCCCCCCTCCCCATATGTCCCATAAGCCTTCTCTCCACCCATTCTACAATTACCTCTCACTTTTTTCTCAGTCCTGGTACTCCCCTACAATGCTGGATCAGGCCTTTCCAGGATCAGGGCCCTCTCTTTACTTCTTCATGGGAGTCATTTGATATGCTACTTATGTCTTGGGTATTCAGAGCTTTTGGGCTAATTAATATCCACTTATCAGTGATTGCATCCCATGTGTATTATTTTGTGATTGGGTTACCTCACTTAGGATGATATTTTCCAGTTCCAACCATTTGCCTAAGAATTTCATGAATTCATTGTTTTTAATTTTTGAGTATTATTTCATTGGGTAAATATACCACATTTTCTGTATTCATTCCTTCATTAAGGGACATCTGGGTTCTTTACAGCTTCTGGCTATTATAAATAAGGCTGCTATGAACATAGTGGAGCATGTTTCCTTATTGCATGCCAGAAAATCTTCTGGGTATATGCCCAGGAGTGGTCTAGCAGGGTCCTCCGCAAGTGTCATGGTCAGTTTTCTGAGGAACCGCCAGACTGTTTTCAAAAGTAGTTGTACCATCTTGCAATCTGACCAACAGTGGAGGACTGTTCCTCTTTCTCCACATCTACATGAAAACCTGCAATCTCCTGAGTTTTTAACCTTAGCCATTCTGACTGGTGTGAGATGAAATCTCAGGGTTGTTTTGATTTGCATTGCCCTAATGACTAATGATGTTGAGCATTTCTTAAGGTGCTTCTCAGCCATCCAAATTTCTTCAGGTGAAAATTCTTTGTTTAGATTTGTACCCCATTTTTAATAGGGGTATTTGGTTCCCTGGGGTCTAACTTCTTGAGTTCTTTTTATATATCGGATATTAGCCCTCTATCAGATGTAGGGTTGGTGAAGATGTTTTCCCAAAATGTTGGTTGCCATTTTGTCCTTTTCACAGTGCCCTTTGTCTTAGAGAAACTTTGTAATTTTATGAGGTGCCCATTTATCAATTCCTGATCTTAGAGCATAAGCTATTGGTGTTCTGTTCAGGAACTTTTCCCCTGTGCCCATGTCCTCAAGGGTTTTCCCCAGTTTCTTTTCTATTAGTTTCAGTGTGTCTGGCTTTATGTGGAGGTCCTTGATCCACTTGGAGTTGAGCTTAGTACAAGGAGATATGAATGGACCAATTCGAATTCTTCTGCATGTTGCCATCCAATTGAACCAGCACCATTTGCTGAAAAGGCTATCTTTTTTCCACTGGATGTTTTCCCCGCCTTTGTCGAAGATCAAGTGACCATAGGTGTATGGATTCATTTCTGGGTCCTCAATTCTATTCCATTGGTCCACTTGCCTGTCACTCTTCCAATACCATGCAGTTTTTAATACTATTGCTCTGTAGTATTGCTTGAGGTTTGGGATACTGATTCCCCCAGAATTTCTTTTACTGTGGAGAACAGTTTTACCTATTCTGGGTTTTTTGTTATTCCAGATGAATTTGACAATTGCTTTTTCTAATTCTATGAAGAACTGAGTTGGGGTTTAATGGGGATTGAACTGACTTTGTATATTGCTTTTGGCAAGATGGCCATTTTAATTATATTAATTCTGCCAATCCAAGAGCATGGAAGATTTCTCCATTCTCTGAGGTCTTCTTTGATTTCATTCTTCAGAGACCTGAAGTTCTTGTCATACAGATCTTTCACAAGTTTGGTAAGAGTCACACCAAGATACTTTATATTGTTTGTGGCTATTGTGAAGGTTGCCATTTCCCTAACTTCTTTCTCAGCCTGTTTATCCTTTGAGTATACGAAGGCTACTGATTGGCTTGAGTTGATTTTATAACCAGCCACTTTGCTGAAGTTGTTTTTTAGCTGTAGGAGTTCTCTGGTGGAGTTTCTTGGGTCACTTAAGTAGACTATCATATCATCTGCAAATAGTGGTAATTTTATTTCTTCCTTTCCAATTTGTATCCCTTTTTACCTCCTTCTGTTGTCAAATTGCTCTAGCTAGAACTTCAAGTACTATATTGAAAAGGTATGGAAAGAGAGGGCAGCCTTGTCTAGTCCCTGATTTTAGTGAGATTGCTTCAAGTTTCTCTCCATTTAGTTTGATGTTGGCTACCGGTTTGCTGTATATTGCTTTAACGATGTTTAGGTATGGGCCTTGAATTCCTGTTCTTTCCAAGACTTTTAGCATGAAAGGATGCTGAATTTTGTCAAATGCTTTTTCAGCATCTAATGAAATGATCATGTGGGTTTTTTTGAGATTGTTTATGTAGTGTATTGTATTAATGGATTTCCTTACATTGAACCATCCCCGCATCCCTGGGGTGAAGCCTACTCGGTCATGGTGAATGATCATTTTGATGTGTTCTTGGTTTCGGTTGGCATGAATTTTATTGAGTATTTTTGCATCGATATTCATAAGAGAAATTGGCCTGAAGTTCTCTTTCTTTGTTGGATCTTTCTGTGGTTTTGGTATCAGCATAATTGTGGCTTCATAGAATGTGTTGGGTAGTTTTCCTTATGTTTCTATATTGGGAAATAGCATGAAGAGTATTGGTGTTAGGTCTTCTTTGAAGTTATGATAGAATTCTGCAATAAAACTATCTGGTGCCGTGCTTTTCTGGTTGGGAGACTTTCTATGAGCCCTTTTATTTATTTAGGCGCTATGGGACTGTTTATGTGGTCTATTTGATCCTGATTTAATTTTGGTGTTTGATATCTGTCTAGAACTGTCCATTTCTTCCAGATTCTCCAGTTGTGTTGAGGATAGGCTTTTGTAGTAGGATCTGATGATGTTTTGAATTTCCTCAGTTTCTGTTGTTATATCTCCCTTTTCATTTCTAATTTTATTAATCTGGATACTGTCTCTGTGACCTTTGGTTAATCTGGCTAAGGGTTTATATACCTTGTTGATTTTCTCAAAGAACCAACTCCTGGCTTTGTTGATTCGTTTTTTGGTTCTCTTAGTTTCTACTTGATTGATTTCAGCCCTGAGTTTGATGATTTCCTGCCTTCTATTCCTCCTGGGTGAATTCGCTTCCTTTTGCTCCAGGGCTTTCAGGTGTGTCATTAAGCTGTTAGTGTATGCTCTCTCCATTTTTCTTTTGGAGACACACAGGGCTATGATTTTTCCTCTTAGCACTGCTTTCATTGTGTCCCATAGATTTGGGTATGTAGTGTCTCCATTTTCATTAAATTCTAAAAAGTCTTTGATTTCTTTCTGTATTTCTTCCTTAACCAAGGTATCATTGAGTAGAGTATTGTTCAGTCTCCATGTGTATGTAGGCTTTCTGTTGTTTTTGTTGATATTGAAGACCATTTTTACTCCATAGGAGACATGGGATTATTTCGATCTTCTTATATTTGTTTAGGTCTGTTTTGTGACCAATTATATGATCAATTTTGGAGAAGGTACAATGAGGTGCTGAGAAAAAGGTATTCTTTTGCTTTAGGATGCAATGTTCCATATATATCTGTTAACTCTAATTTGTCCAAAGCTTCAATTAGTTTCACTGTGTCCCTGATTAGTTTCTGTTTTCCTGATCGGTCTATTGAGGAGACTGGAGTTTTGAAATCACCCACAATTATTGTGTTAGGTACAATGTGTGCCTTGAGCTTAGGTAAAGTTTCTTTTATGAATGAGGGTGCCTTTGCATTTGGAGCATAGATGTTCAGGATTGAGAGTTCTTCTTGGTGTGTTTTTCCTCTGACCAGCAAGAAGTGTCCCTCAGTGTCTCTTTGGATGACTTTAGGTTGAAAGACAATTTTATCTAATATTAGAATGGCTACTCCGGGTTGTTTCGTGAGACCATTTGCTTGTAAAATTGTCTTAGAGCCTTTTACTCTAAGGTAGTATTTATCTTTGACATGGAGGTGTGTTTCCTGTATGCAGCAAATGTAGGCTCCTGTTTACTTATCCAGTCCGTTAGTCTATGTCTTTTTATTGGGGAATTGAGTCCATTGATGTTAAGAGATATTAAGGAATAGTGATTATTACTTCCTGTTATCTTTTGTATTTGATTGGTTATCTTCTTTTGGGATTGATGAAAGAATGTTACTCTCTTGCATTTTCCAGGGTGAATTTTCCCTCCTTGTGTTGGTGTTTTCCTCCTATTATCCTTTGTAGGGCTGGGTTTTTAGTAAGATATTGGGTGAACTTGGTTTTTGTCATGGAATATCTTGGTTTTTCCATCTATGGTGATTGAGAATTTTGCTGGGTATAGTAGTTTTGGCTGGCATTTGTGTTCTCTTAGAGTCTGCATGAGATCTGCCCAGGATCTTCTAGCTTTCATAGTCTCTGGTGAGAAGTCTGGTGTGATTCTGATAGATCTTCCTTTATATGTTACTTGGCCTTTCTCTCTTACTGCCTTTAATATTCTTTCTTTGTTTAGTACATTTGGGGTTTTGATTATTCTGTGATGGGAGGCATTTCTGTTCTGGTCCCTTCTGTTTGGAATTCTGTAGGCTTCTTGTATATTCATGAGCATCTCTCTCTTTAGGTTAGGGAAGTTTTCTTCCATAATTTTATTGAAGATATTTTCTGGCCCTTTAAGTTGTAAATCTTCACTCTCATCTATGTCTATAATCCTTAGGTTTGGTCTTCTCATTGTATCCTTGATTTCCTGGATGTTTTGGGTTACAAGCTTTTTGCATTTTGCATTTTCTTTAACTGTTGAGTCCATGGTTTCTATGGTATCTTCAGCATCTGAGATTCTTTCTTCTATCTCTTGTATTCTGTTGTTGATATTTGCATCTCTGTCCCCTGATTTCTTCCCAAGGTTTTCTATCTCCAAAGTTGTCTCCCTTTGAGTTTTCTTAGTTGTTTCTACTTCTGATTTTATATCCTGGATGGTTTTGCTTAGCTCCTTCACTTGCTTGTTTGTGCTTTCCTGTAATTCTTTAAGAGATTTTTGTGTTTCCTATTTCATGACCTCAGCCTGTTGACCAAAGTTCTCCTGTATTTCTTTAAGTGATTTTTGGGTTTCCTTCTTATTGGCTTCTGAATTCGCCTGAATTTCTTTCAATGATTTTTGTTTTTCCCTTGTAAGGGCTTCTAACTTTTGATCCATTTTCTCCTGAATTTCTTTAAGTATGTCCTTCATGTGTTCCTCTACCAGCATCATGACCAGTGATTTTTAAATCCAAATCTTGTTTTTCTGGTGTGATGGGGTATCCAGGACTTGCTGTTAATGGAGAATTGTGTTCAGATGCTGCCATATTGCCTTGGTTTCTGTTAGTAACATTCATATGTTTGCCTTTTGCCATCTAGTTCTCACTGGTGTTAGCTGGTCTTGTTGTCACTGGCTGGAGCTTCAACCTCCTTTGAGCCTGTAAGGCTATTTCCAACACACTAGATGACTGGGTTTCCCCTAGCACAGATTGCTGATGTGCTGCCCTCCTTTTGGGTCTGTTGGAGCCCTGGTGTGTCCTGCCCCAAGCAATGTTATACTTGGGTTGTCTCTGTGGACTGAACCTGGTGCTGCCTGTCTGCTCTGTCAGGGAGCGAAGATGGCAGTGGGGATCCTGCAGGGCACCGGCCACACACCTGACTGGCACACAGACGAACCCCTGCTCTTCCAGGTCCTGGGCACAGGTGGCAGCCTTCAGCTTGGTGGTCTGTGTCCCTAGAGGTCTTAGACTCGGGATAACTCAGTATCTGGGGTCGCTTGTCCCTTCCAGCTGGGGACATAGGTGGCAGCTGCTGACCTCTCCACAGCAGAGTATCCGTGCCTGGCTGGCACACTGACCAACCGCTGCCCTCCCAGATCCTGGGCACAGGCAGCAGCCTGCAGCTCGGTGGTCTGTGTCCCCAGAGGTCTTAGACTTGGGATAACTCAGTACCTGGGGTCGCCTGTCCCGTCTGGCTGGGAACAAAGATGGCAGCTGCCAACGACTCCACAGCAGAGTCTCCTTGAATTCCTGTTGTTTCCAAGACTTTTTGCATGAAAGGATGCTGAATTTTGCCAAATACATTTTCAGCCTCTAATGAAATGACTATGCGTTTTTTTCTTTTGAGCTTGTTTATGTCGTGGATTGCATTAATGGATTTGCATATATTGAACCATCCCCGCATCCCTGGCATGAAGCCTACTTGATCATGGCGAATGACGGTTTTGATGTGTTCTTGGATTCTGTTGACAAGAATTTTATTGAGTATGATTGCATCAATGTTCATAAGGGAAATTGATCTGAAGTTCTGTTTCTTTGTGTGGTTTTGGTATCAGTGTAATTGTGGCTTCACAGAGTGAGTTAGGTAGTGTTTCTTCTGTTTCTATTTTGTGGAACAGTTTGAAGAGTATTGGTGCTAGGTCTTCTTTGAAGGTCTGATAGAATTCTGCACTAAAACAATCTGGTCCTGTGCTTTCAATTTGATTGGAAGACTTTCTATGAGCCCTTCTATTTCTTTAGGGGTTATGGTACTGTTTATATGACCTATTTGATCCTGATTTAATTTTCGTATTTGGTAACTGTCTAGGAAGGAGGAAATTGTCCATTTCCTCCAGATTCTCCAGTTGTGTTGAGGATAGGCTTTTGTAGTAGGATCTGATGATTTTTTTTTAATTTCCTCAGTTTCTGCTGTTATATCTTCCTTTTCATTTCTAAGTTTGTTAATTTAGATACTATCTCTGTGCCCTTTGGTTATTTTGGCTAAGGATTTATCTATCTTGTTGATTTTCTCAAAGAAGCAGCTCTTGGTTTTGTGGATTCTTTGTATGGTTCTCTTTGTTTCCATTCTCTTTGATTGACTTTAGCCCTGAGTTTCATGATTTCCTGTCTTCTACTCCTCCTGGGTGAATTAGCTTCATTTTGTTCCAGAGCTTTCAGGTGTGCCATTAAGCTGCTGGTGTATACCCTCTCCAGTTTCTTTTTGGAGGCACTCAGGGCTATGAGTTTTCCTGTTAGCATTGCTTTCATTGTGTCTAATAGATTTGGGAATGTTGTGACTTCATTTTCATTAAATTCTAAAGTGTCTTTGATTTCTTTCTCTATTTCTTCTTTGGCCAAGGTATCATTGAGTAGAGTATTATTCAGTCTCCATGTATATGTGGGCTTTCTATTGTTTTTGTTGCTATTAAAGACCACTTTTACTCCATAGTGATCTGATAGGAGGCATAGGAATAGTTCAATCTTCTTATATCTGTTGAGGTCTGTCTTGTGACCAATTATATGATTGATTTTGGAGAAGGTACCATGAGGTGCTGAGAAAAAGGCATATTCTTTTTGCTTTAGGATGGAATGATTCATATATATATGTGTGTGTGTGTGTGTGTGTGTGTGTGTGTATGTGTGTGTGTGTGTGTTAAATCCAATTGGTCCAAAGCTTCAATTTGTTTCACTGTGTCTGTTTCGTTTCTGTTTTCCTGATAAGTCCATTGAAGATAGTGGAGTGTTGAAATTACCCACAATGATTGTGTTAGGTGCAATGTGTGCTTTGAGCTTTAATAAAGTTTCTTTTACGAATGAGGGTACCCTTGCATTTGGAGCACATTGTCTCTTTTGATGACATTAGGTTGAAAGTCAATTTTATTTGATATTAGAATGGCTACTCTGGCTTGTTTCCTAAGACCATTTGCTTGTAAAATTGTCTTCCAGCCTTTTACTCTAAGGTAGTGCTTGTCTTTGACACTGGGGTGTGTTTCCTGTATGCAGCAAAATGTAGGGTCTTATTTAAGTATCCAGTCTGTTAGTCTATGTCTCTTGATTGGGGAATTGAGTCCATTGATGTTAAGAGATATTAAGGAATAGTGATTATTACTTCCTGTCCTTTTTGATGCTATTATTATATTTGTGTTGTTATCTTCTTTTGGGTTTGAAGAAAGAAGGTTACTATCTTGTTTTTTCCAGGGTGTAGTTTCCCTCCTTGTATTGGAGTTTTCCACCTATTCTCCATTGTAGGCCTGGGTTTGTGGTAAGATATTGTGTAAATTTGGTTTTGTCATGGAATATTTTGGTTTCTCCATCTTTGATGATTGAGAGTTTTGCTGGGTATAGTAGTGTTGGCTGACATTTGTGTTCTCTTAGAGTCTGAGTGAGATATGCACAGGATCTTCTGTCTTTCATTGTCTCTGCTGAGAAATCTGGTCTAATTCTGATAGGTCTTCCTTTATATTTTACTTGGCCTTTTTCTCTTACTGCCTTTAATATTCTCTCTTTGTTTAGTACATTTGGGGTTTTAATTATTATGTGATGGGTGGTATTTCTGTTATGGCCCAGTCTGTTTGGAGTTATGATGGCTTCTTCTATATTCATGGGTATCTCTCTCTTTAGGTTAGGGAAGCTTTCTTACATAATTTCGTTGAAGATATTTGCTGGCCCTTTAAGTTGTAAATCTTCAATCTTATCTATACCTATAATCCTATATTTGGACTTCTCATCATGTCCTGGAATTCCTGGATGTTCTGGGCTACAAGCTTTTTGCATTTTGCATTTTCTTTGACTGTTGAGTCAATGATTTCTATGGTATCTTTGGCATCTGAGATTCTTTCATCTATCTCTTCTATTCTGTTGTTGATATTTGCCCCTGATTTCCTCCCAAGGTTTTCTGTCTCCAAAGTTGTCTCCCTTTGTGATTTCTTAGTTGTTTGTACTTCTGTTTTTAGATCCGGGATGGTTTTGCTCAGTTCCTTCACTTGTTTGTTTGTGTTTTCCTGTAATTCTTTAAGAGATTTTTGTGTTTCCTCTTTCATGACTTCTGCCTGTTAACTCAATTTCTCCTGCATTTCTTTAAGTGATTTTTGCATTACCTCTTTACTGGCTTCTATCTGTTGACCCATATTCTCCTGAATTTCTTTAAGTGATTTTTGTGTTCCCATTGTAAGGGCTTCTAACTTATTCATGTTACCCAGTATTTCTTTAAGAGATTTATTTATGTCCTTTTTGTGTTCCACTGACAGCATCATGACCAGTGATTTTAAATCCAAATCTCGTTTTTCCTGTGTGTTGTGGTATCCAGTACCTTCTGTTGTTGGAGAATTGGGTTCAGATGCTACCATAATCCCTTGATTTCTGTTAGTAACATTCCTACATTTGCCTTTTGCCATCTGGTTATCTCTGGGGTTAGTTGGTCTTGTTGTCCCTGCCTGGTTTTTGAACCTCCTGTGAGCATGTAAGGCTATTTCCACACCACAGGATGACTGGGTTTCCCTTGGCAAAGATTGCTGATATGTTGCCCTCCTCTGGGTATCCTTGGAGCCCTGGTGTATCTTGCCCCATGCAATGCTATACTCAGGTTGTCTTTGTGAACCTGGTGCTGCCTGTCTGCTCCATCAGGGAGAGAAGGTGGCAGATGCTGCAAGGAACTTTTCCAAGTGCTAATCACTCTGCAGGGCAAATGACCCCCTGACAAAATTGGCACACAAATGACCCCGCAGCTCTGCGCAGGCCCTGGGTGCAGGCAAAAGTCTGATGGACTGAGACCCAAGCAATGTTAGCCTTGGGTTATGTCTGTCTACCTGATGCTGTCTGTTAGATTTCTCTGGCATCTAGGAGCCAATATGGCAGGCAAAGCAGCTGAGTAGTATTCCATAGTGTAAATATACCACATTTTCTGTATCCATTCCTCTATTGAGGTACATCTGGGTTCTTTCCAGCTTCTGACTATTAAAAATAAGGCTTCTATGAACATAGTGGAGCATGTATCCTTATTACATGCTGGGAAAATCCTCTGGGTATGTGCCCAGGAGCAACCCAGTAGCTGACATCAAACTAAATGGAGAGAAACTTGAAGCAATCCCACTAAAATAAGGGACAAGACAAGGCTGCCACCTCTCTTTATATCTTTTCAATATAGTACTTGAGTTACTAGCTAGAGCAATTAGACAACTTAAGGAGGTCAAAGTGATACAACCTGGAATGTAAGAAGCCAAATTCTCACTATTTGCAGATGATATGATAGTATACTTTAGCAACCCAAAAAAACTCTACTAGAGAACTCCTACAGCTGATAAACACCTTCAGCAAAGTGGCTGGATATAAAATTAACTAAAGAAAATCAGTAGCCTTCCTATACTCAAAAGATAAACAGGCTGAGAAAGAGGGGAAATGATACCCTTCACAATAGCTACAAACAATATAAAGTATCTTGGTGTGACTCAAACCAAACAAGTGAAAGATCTGTATGACAAGAACTTCAAGTCTTTAAAGAAATTGAAGAAGACCTCAGAAGATATAAAAGTCTTCCATGCTCATGGATTGGCAGGATTAATAGTAAAAATGGCCATCTTGCAAAAAGCAATATACAGATTCAATGCAATCCCTATCAAAATCCCAACTCAATTCTTCAATGTTAGAAAGAGCAATTCTCAAGTTCATCTGGAATAACAAAAATCCCAGGATTGCTAAAACTATTCTCAACAGTAAAAGAACTTCTGGGGGGAGCAGTATCCCTGACCTCAAGCAATACTACAGAGCAATAGTGTTAAAAACTGCATCATATTTGTACAGTGACAGGTAGATCAATGGAATAGAATTGAAGTCTGAGAAATAAACCCACACACCTATGGTCACTTGATCTTTGACAAAGGAGGTACAACCATCCAAAGGAAAAAGGATAGCCTTTTCAACAAATGGTGCTGGTTCAACTGGAGGTCCGCATGCAGAAGAATGCAAATTGATCCATTCTTGTCTCCTTGTACTAAGCTCAAGTCCAAGTGGATCAAGGACCTCCACATAAAATCAGACACACTTGAACTAATAGAAAAGAAACTGGGGAAAACCCTTGACCACATGGGCACAGGGGAAAAGTTCCTGAACAGAACACCAATAGCTTATGCTCTAAGATCAGGAATTGACAAATGGGGACCTCATAAAATTACAAAGTTTCTGTAAGGCAAAGGACACCATCAAGAGGACAAATCGGCAACCAACAGATTGGGAAAAGATCTTCACCAATCCTACATCAGATAGAAGGCTAATATCCAATATATATAAAGAACTCAAGAAGTTAGACTCCAGAAAACCAAACAACCCTATTAAAAAATGGGGTACAGAGTTAAACAAAGAATTCTCACCTGAAGAACTTCGGATGGCAGAGAAGCATCTTAAAAAATGCTCAACTTCATTAGTCATTAGGGAAATGCAAATCAAAACAACCCTGAGACTTCATCTTACACCAGTCAGAATGGCTAAGATTAAAAACTCAGGAGACAGCAAGTGCTGGAGAGGGTGTGGAGAAAGAGGAACACTCCTCCACTGATGGTGGGGTTGCAAATTGGTACAACCACTCTGGAAATCAGTCTGGCGGTTCCTCCGAAAACTGGGCACCTCACTTCCAGAAGATCCTGCTATACCACTCCTGGGCATATACCCAGAGGATTCCCCACCATATAATAAGGATACGTGCTCTACTATGTTCATAGCAGCCTTATTTATAATTGCCAGATGCTGGAAAGAACCCAGGTATCCCTCAACAGAAGAGTGGGTGCAAAAAATGTGGCATATCTACACAATGGAGTACTATTCAGCCATTAGAAACAATGAATTCATGAAATTCTTAGGCAAATGGATGGAGCTGAAGAACATCATACTAAGTGAGGTAACCCAGACTCAAAAGGTGAATCATGGTATGCACTCACTAATAAGTGGATATTAACCTAGAAAACTGGAATACCCAAAACATAATCCACACATCAAATGAGGTACAAGAAGAAAGGAGGAGTGGCCCCTTGTTCTGGAAAGACTCAGTGAAGCAGTATTCGGCAAAACCAGAACGGGGAAGTGGGAAGGGGTGGGTGGGAGGACGGGGAAGAGAAGGGGGGTTACGGGACTTTTGGGGAGTGGGGGACTAGAAAAGGGGAAATCATTTGAAATGTAAATAAATTATATCGAATAAAAAAATTAAAAAAAAGACACTGAGGGGAAAAAAAAAGAATTGACAAATGGGACCTCATAAAATTACAAAGTTTCTGTAAGGCAAAGGACACTGTCAAAAGGACAAAATGGCAACTGAAATGGTCTTAAGAAAGCAAGATGCAGGACTTAAGAAAGCAAGCTGTAGCATTTTCTGTCCTGTCTCTATTCTCAAAAAGTGCAGGCATAAATGCACTCCTGATCAGAACAGTCTGAAAGGTTGAACCAAGTGAGCTCTCTGTTCTGAAGATGTCCCAGAAGCAAGTCTTTAGAGGAAACAGCTTCAATGCAGTTGAGGTAGGTTCAAACAAGGAGCTGGAACAGCACTTCATCTCAGCATCGTGGACTGCTCTCCTAGTCTTCCATTCTGTAATATAAAGACCTTACATGTAATACATAGTTCTATAAAGGCATATCTGTGTAGACTGCTCAGTGTTCATAGATCAATTAAGGATGATTTTCTGCTCTTTATTGCAACAGATGCAAGACATCTGTTGTTCTTTAAGTTAGTTTGAATTATATCAGATTGTAGTATCAATTTTATCGATACCATTTAAAAGAATGATATGAAATGTCTTGAGGATTTTGCTGTCAACATGAACTACTGGTTATGCAAAGACCTTTTTAAATGTCCCAGGCAGTCTCAAGACCTGTTCACAAGTATCAGGATCAGTGCATATATTATCTATCTTGTTGATCTTGCCAATCTCCCTCATTTTGTCTGTAGCCAAGATCTTCATGGGGTCTTCCTCAGTCAAATCTTAGTTTCAATAATTTGTAAGGAAGATAGAGCTGTTGTTTTCCTGTTAGAACAAATGTGAATTCTCCTCCCTAACATAACATATTTCCTTTCTTACAATTTGGAATTAGGACTTCTACAGACTGATCTAAAGTCCTTTTTAAAAATTCAGTGTATCTTAGCAGTTGTCCTATTTGTCTCATTGGCTTTCTAAAAAAATTAACATCAACAAAGCACACTTTGAAACATTTTAGAGATATCCCATCCACTTATGTTTTATGAGCATTTCCTGTTAAGTCATTTTATAATGGCTTGATCTGTGGGACTGTAAGCTATATCTAGTATAGGCTTCCTGCCATAATGTCTATAAAATTGTTGTATTTTAATGAACATATGTTTCTGAGCATCATTAGTTTTAATCTGTAAAGGCATCTCCAAGATAGGCATCATCTCTAATAAATTTGCAATCTCAGAATCATCCTCCTCAGAACTAAAGGAAGAAGTCCATTGGAACTCCAAACATGTGTTGATTGTATACTGTATCAACATGTATACACATTTCAATTCTCCAAACTCTACAAAATGAAACATACAATTTATTGTATGGCACTGATTTAAGTTAGAATCAGTAAACAGAATCTGGATTCTTAATTCAATATATTTCATCTCTATAGGTTGCCATTCTAATTTCTCAACCACCTGTGGAAAATTTGTCGAGAAATACTTTTTTATGTTATCGTCAGTTCCAGATTTGATTACTCTGAGGGTTTCTTATTTTGATTTAAAGATTCTCTCAGTCTCAGATTTATGGTCTGTAATCTATTATCTAATTTCTCAGTCTCTTCTTTTTGCAAGTCTGTTTTATTCTCACCTCTCTCAGAGAGGATATACCAAACTGTCATCATTGTAAAAGCAGCCACTTGCGTGTTGATAAGTGAGGGAAAATCATAAGAAATCCAGATGAAGAATGCCATTGTGCTTCCCACATATATATTCCCAAATATAGAAAACAGTTTTCTTTTTAATTTCAAAACTCCTCCCTAAGGACTTTATTTTCTTATATTTAAATTAAATATTTCTCTCAATGATTTTTATATTTAGCTTCCCTTCTCCTTTATTGTTCTTTGATATTGTTCTCAGTATCTTACGAGTTTAGACTCTTGGGACTTTGTAGTTAGCCCACCTTAACTGCTCAGTTATAGCTCAGGGCTTCTTGTCAGTCATCGCCAGGATTCTCCAACTCACCATAGTTCTATGAAGCATTGGGCCTTCATCCCTGGTTATCCTCCATTAGTCTCTAGCCCATGCACCCTGCCATGCTTGTTTGGGCTTGTTTGTTCTCACCAGGAACCAGGCCAGGAGAGGACTCAGTGGATCCAGACTAGGCTGCTGTTCTTCTTTGTGGGCCTCCGTACAAGCAGTGCTTCCTGCTAAGTAGAGTGTTGGCTTTCCAGAGCAGCATGCAGCTCTTGGAGAGCCACAGCCTATGTTTCCGTCAGAGGTCATGCAAGTCGAAAGCTTTTCTAGGCGCTGTAGTCCAGCTAGTGCCAAACAGTAGCTTCAAGCCTGTGTGTATTTTGGAGGGCTTTGTCTCTCTACCAAGTAACTTGCCTCAGATAGTTTGGTTCTATGCACAAAGTAAGGTGCTCTAAGATATAGTACAACCAATTTAAGCTCATCCTTGACTAACTTTCAAATAAATGAGACTCAATTCTTATTTTCCTTGGCTTAGATACTTACTGGGAAGGTCAGGGTAGGGGGTAACTTCTAATCTATTCTAATCTATTCTTTCAACTGCTGGTCTGGCTACCTCCCCAGCAGTGTACTTGCTGTTTCTCCTGGCTATGTGCTACCACCTATCTCCCTTCAGGGAAGTTCCTCCTCTTATATTTCATCCTCCCCCTTCTCTCCTTGAACTAAGTCAATCAAACCCACCTATCTCTAATCTCTCCAGTAACTGGCTGTAGCCAATTTTATTTAACCAATAGTTGTAAATCAAGATACAAGGTTTGCACAACAAAAGCTTGTAAACATGAGAAGTAGCTTCGGTCTAGAAATTCTGGTATAGAATTTTGTATTATAATCAAAGCAGCAAACCAAACCTCAACAATTCTTTCTTTCTTTTCTTTTCTTTTCTTTTTTTTTTTTGCTAAATAAAAAGGCATTTTTCTTATGATAATAAATAACATACCTGAAGTGGTAAGGGGTGGGTGGGAGGGCAGGGGAAGAGAAGGGGGCTTAAGGGACTTTCGGGGAGTAGGGGGCTAGAAAAGGGGAAATCATTTGAAATGTAAATAAATTATATCGAATAAAAAAAAGAAAAAATAAATAAATAACATACCTTATGAACAATTATGAAAATTATTAAGGAAAAGCTACATTTAAAAAATCCAGTGTGTTCTTATTTGATAACCCAAGAAAAAGTATTCTTTCATTTATCCTATCCTGGTGAGTCAAGTTCTGTATCTAAATCAATTTCTATCCTAACTTGTATTATGCTCCTAAAATTACAGGTCAGAGGAGACAAGGTTAGGAAGCATGGCCATTTGGAGTTTAGCGAAGCCCAGATGAAACATACTCAGTAGTAACTCAAGTTATCAAAAGGAAATAGATTTTAATGGCATACATGGATACTTAGCATCATATCCGATCTATATGAAAATTTACAGAAATAATTGAAAGTGACATTCTGTAATACAGCATAACAGAATAGCATTTTACCAGCATAAATTCCCATCATTATCCTATTCTGGCCAGGAAACAACCCAACTCAGATGACCATGGCATCATGCTGTATTAATACTGAAAGTTTAACTGTAGATCAGACTATTATCTCTCGTGAGAATCACTTATGAAACTACTGTTTAGGTATTAAATAAAGTACTATTTAAATCTATCTTATAGTCACACAAAACTGAGCATAAAGTTTAGAATTCTCATAAACCTCTTCCCACATTTAAGCCCCCTTGACCAAGCACATATGACATATGAGCAACGCAAGCCTTGAAATAGTGAACTTGTCATGATAGTTTCATTTGTTACCATTTATTTCTTAGAGTACTTTCTCTAAAGACATACATAGCTTATATTGCTGTAGTTCCAATCCAGTAATAGATGTGATTCTTTGAATCTTGGACACTGTAATCAATGAACATTTGGTGTTTCACTGTGTCTATTTTAAATGATAAAACTTTTGACACCAACTTGGTTCTCCAGATATCAAAAGCTTACACTATACATTTTGAGAATTAAGTTGACTTCTGTTATATTTATTTTTATTCATTTCTTCTTCACCGTGATATTTCCCTTTAGTGAATCCTTAATTTGTTCTATATTTTGCAGCTTTTCTTAATCACATTAACTTCTTGGAATAAAGGATCATAAGAATGAATTATAGATATAAATAATACCTAATCTTATCTGAACCTACTTAGTTGTTCTTTGCTTATCATTACTTTGGGAAAAAAAGATAAAAATCACATTGGATCACAAATTTTACTTTAAAATGCACACACTAACAATAAGTATAAAATTCAAAATGCTCATTGTAAAATGAATAGATTTGCATTGGCAAAAATAATCAGAAAATAAAGCACTGCACATCCAGGGAACAATATATGGACATACTCTCTATATTATGCACTGTATGCTTACTTACTGAAGCCTTCTCTAACAAGTACATGTGGGTACAGTGATTATATGTTAACCTGTATAATTAAGAAAATGATTTGCTTAACAAGTAATTTATAACAAAATGCCTAACCAGTAATCATATGAACAAGCCATATGTTTTTAAATATGACCTACATATTTGCATAGTGTTTATGTACAATAAATTAAGGCAAAATGAAAAATCTGCTGACAAGAAATAAGTAGCAATAAGGGTAAAGCAATGCATTAAATCCTTCATTCTGAATCATTTAGGTAATGTTGCATTCATTTTAGATTCATGAGCAAAAGTCCTTACAGATTGGTCATGCATACCATAAATCTCCAGTTATCCATTATTAGGTGGCATTTTGCTGTTTGCAGTTGAACATGTTTACTTTGTGCATAATTAACTGCATAATAGCTGTCTATGTTTTCTACAGAATTAACCCTCAGCCTCTTACCCAAACAAATGAGTCCAGAAAATAGGATGATTCCATCAAGTTCCTTACAATCATCAATTTCAAATACAGGCTTACAGGAATTGTTTTCATTGTGACTGTGACTGAGTTAACATTTTCAGCAACAAATGTTTAAGTTGAAGTATAATTACTAAGCTCGGAAAATGTAGACAGAGTATAGAACTAGAACAGTAGAGGCAGAGTAAAGAAGAATGGAACTAAGAATAGCCATAATAGGAATTTCCATGAAAATAATAGGTATGGAACCAGCTTGGACTGGCAAATGGTCACTATGCAACATAACACAATGGATCAAACACACATTCCTGCAGTTCTTTTGTTGGTATACACTTGTGAGAACCCAGAGAAAGTGGCATCTTTGAAAATGGGCTGCCATGAGGACCATGATTTATACCAGTCACCATTCTTTTTCACAGAAAGAGAAACTTAGAAGAGAAAGACACTGGAGAATTGAAGCTGAGAAACAATCTGTGGTACTAAGCACCAGAGAGTGAGAAAGATGAAAGAACCAAAAGACAACACAGAGGAGGATGGGTCTAATGAATGCTGAGGCAGACTAGATCACTGCTTTAAAACTTAATGGCAAATGGGCGCTACATTCCTTTTTTCTTTTTCTTTCTTTCTTTCTTGTTTTTTAATTTGTTTTTTTCAAGACAGGGTTTCTCTGTGTAGCCCTGGCTGTCCTGGAACTTACTCTGTAGACCGGCCTGGCCTCGAACTCAGAAATCTATCTGCCTCTGCCTCCTAAAGTGCTGGGATTACAGGTGTGCCCCACCACTACATGGCCAAGGGGCCTTCATTTCTTAAGCACTACCATATTGTTTCTAGCTAATGATTGCATAAGATTTTTTTAAATGTATTTTAATTTTTTTTTATGAAACAGAAATTTAGGAGAAGTAACAAACAGCAAAATGGGGTGCTTAAACAAATACAATAAAATTTCACTGGTAAAGTTAAATGTTAAACTTGTGATCACAGAAACAAAATATATCTTAAATCATGGTCTGGAAAAAATTGTTAGATGAATGTGTCCACTCGAATGAAGCCTTTAAAGCTGTATAAATATAATGTCATATTTACAAATCTATGATGTCAGAAATAGATATAAGTAAAGGTATACTTCTATTGTTTTCTTTGGTTTCAAATATCTATCCAGGCTTATAAAACAGTATTACTTGCTTTTTATTCTCATTGGTATCAATATTTTCTTACTATTATTCTAAGTTTAAAATTATACAATTTTATATAGCAGTAATTTCTTGATATATTTAAGACGATCAAGTCTCATCATGCCATAAGCCTTTATTGTTGACTTCTGAATCGATTCTTCACATTTAGAAGTTTTTCTCTTCTGTCTCATTTTGTCTTTAAAAAAATCAAACTCAAGTATGTCAATAACATACCAAAATGTTGGACTAATTTATATTCTTCAAAAATATAATTTGGCTGGATAAACAAAAATAAAAATAACTCACAAAACTTAATAGCATTCTGACCTATGGTAAAAATAATTATTAAATAAAATGCAAAAGTGATAAATTTTAAAATGTATGTTTGCTTACATTGAAATTAATTGTATAGGTGTAATCAAAGACTTAGGTGAATAATAAAAAAATAAATGATGATGAGATAAATTATTTGCAAAAAAATCACAAAATGTCTTAGTACTAAATAAATAAATAATCACTTATAGTAAATAAGAAAGAAATAACCTTTCTTATAGGTTTATAACCTATAGCACATTAGGTAGTTTTTTATTCCATTCAATATTAAACTTTTTATTCCATTTAATATTAAAGAAATAACCTTTCTTATAGGCTTATAACCTATAGCACAATAGGTAGTTTTTTTTTATTCCATTTAATATTAAACTAGATTAACGATGTATGCTTTAGTAAATATCTTCTAATAAAAAATAATGGCATGCTGAATAAAGAAGTGAGCATGTGGAATGTACTCAGGATGTGACTCAGGAGGGCATGTCATGGTTGATAGTGGTTACTGACACTCTATATTTTAATCAGGATTAAGGTTCTTGGGGAATTTGTTTAAATGACTCATTTAGTTCTCATATCATTTTAGCATTCTGCGCTTACTGAAATATTTCCAGAATTATGATCAATTATCACATTTAATATTGTTTCTCAAAAATTAAAGGATATAACATACCTAAGAAACTAGAGATATAAATAAAGTCTGTCAACTTGAAAATCAGTACCATCGAGAGGCCTACTATGAGACTATTTTCTGATGATCTGCTAAAAGAAAAAGATCAACTTGAATTTTGATTGTGAAACTGAAAAGAGTTATCTTTAACATAAAAGAGCATTTAACCAAAAATGTATAAATCAGCTAAATAGAAACAAAAATAACTATACAAAGAATCAGCAAAACAGGAGCTGGTTGTTTGAGAAAATCAACAAAATAAATAATCCCTTAGCCAGACTAACCAGAGAAAACAGAGACAGCACCCAAATTAATAAAATCAGAAATGAAAACAAAGACATAAGAACAGAAACTGTGGAAATTCAAAAAATCATCAGATCCCACTACAAAAGATTACATTCAAGAAAATTGGAAAAACTGAATGAAATGGACAATTTTCTAGACACATATGTGGTGCCAAAGTTAAAACAGAATCAGATACAACATCTACATATTCGAATAACCTCTGAAGAAATAGAAGCAGTGATTAACAGTCTCCCAACCAAAAAAAGCCCAGGACCACATGGGTTTAGTGGAAAATTCTATCAGATCAAGAAGACCTAATAACAATACTCTTGAAACTATCCCAAGAAATAGAAACACAGGGAACACTACCCAGTTTGTTCTATGAAGCCACAATTATGCTTATACCAAAACCAATTAAAGACCAAACAAGGAAAGAAAACTTCCGACCAATTTCCTTTATGAACATTGATGCAATACTACTCAATAAAATTCTTGCCAACTGAATATAAGAATACATCAAAACAATCATTCAATATGATGAAGTAGGCTTCATCCCAGGGGTACAGGGATGGTTCAATATATGGAACTCCATCAGTATAAGCCACTACATAAACACACTCAAAGAAAAAAAATCCACATGATCATTAGATGCTGAAAAAGCATTTGACAATATTCAGTATCCCGTCATGTTAAAAGTCTTGGAAAGATCAGGAATTCAAGGACTATACCTAAACATAGTAGAAGCAATATACAGCAAACCATCAAACTAAACGGAGAGAAACTTGGTGAAATCCCACTAAAATCGGGGACCAGACAAGGCTGCACACTCTTTCACTATCTATTCAATATAGTACTTGAAGTTTTAGCTAGAACAATTAGACAACAAAAGTAGGCCAAATGTATACAAATTAAAAAAGAAGAAGTCACAATATCACTATTTGCATATAATATAATCATATAATTAAGTGACCCCCAAAATTCCACCAGAGAACTTATAAAGCTAATAAACAACTTCAGCAAATTGGCTGGATTCAAAATTAACTCAAACAAATCAGTAGCCTTCCTCTACTCAAAGGATAAACAAGCTGAGAAAGAAATTAGTGAAATTTCACCCTTCACAATAGTCATAAATAATATTACATACCTTGGTGTGACTCTAACCAAGAAAGTGAAAGATCTGTATGACAAGAACTTCAAATCTCTGAAGAAAGAAATGCAAGATCTCAGAAGATGGAAAGACCACTCATGCTCATGAATTGGCAGGATTAATATAGTAAAAATGGCCACCTTGCTGAAAACAATCTACATATTCAACCCAATACTCATCAAAATTCCCAATAAATTCTTCATAGATCTAAAAAAAAGCAATTAGTAAATTCATTTTAAATAACAAAAAACCCAGGATAGCGAAAACTATTCTCACCAACAAAAAGAACTTTAGGGGGAATTACCTTCCCTGACCACAAGCTCTACCACAGAGCCATAGTGATAGCAACTGTATGGTATTGGTACAAATACAGGTAGGGAGATCAATGGAATAGAACTGAAGACCATGAAATGAACCCACACACCGATGGTCACTTGATCTTTGACAAAGAAGCTAGAATCATCCAGTGGAAAAAAAGACAGCATTTTCAACAAATGGTGCTCAATCATTTCAGCATGTAGAAAAATGCAAATCAACCCATTCTTATCTCCTTGTAAAAAGCTCAAGTCCAGGTGGATCAAAGACCTACACATAAAACCAAATACATTGAAGCTTAAAGAGAAGAAAGAGTGAAGGGCCTTGATCACACGGGCACAGCGAAAAATTTCCAGAATAGAACACCAATGGCTTATGCTCCAAGAACAAGAATCATCAAATGGGACCTCATAAAACTGCAAAGCTTCTGTAAACAAAGGACACTGTCACTAGTAGGACAAATCAGCAACCAACAGATTGGGAAAAGATTTTTACCAATTTTATGTCCAATAGAGGGCTAATATCCATTGTATACAAAGAACTGAAGAAGTTAGACTCCAGGGACTCAACTCTATTAAAAATGGGGTACAGAGTTAAACAAAGAATTCTAAACTGAGGAAACTTGAATGGCTCTGAAGCACCTAAAGAAATGTTCATCATCTTTAGTTTTCAGGGAAATGCAAATCAAAACAACCCTGAGATTCCACCTCACATAAGTCTGAATGGCTAAAATGAAAAACTCAGGAGACAGCAGATGCTGGTGAGGATGTGGAGAAAGAGGAACACTTCTCCATTGCTGTGGGCTTCCAAGCTGGTAAAACCACTCTGGAAATTAGTTTAGCCATTCCTCAGAAAATGAAAAATAGCACTACCTGAGGACCCAGTTATATCAATCCTGGGCATATACCCAGAAGATGTTCTAGCATGTAATAAGGACACATGTTCCACTATGTTCATAGCAGCCTTATTTATAATAGCCAGAAGCTGGAAAGAGCTCAGATGTCCTTCAACAGAGGAATGGATACAGAAATTGTGGTATGTATACACAATGGAGTACTATTCAGCTATTAAAATCAATGAATTCATGGAATTCTTGGGTAAATGAATAGAACTAGAAAGTGTCTTCCTGAGTGAGGTAACCCAATCACAAAAGAACCCACATGGTATACACTCACTGATAAATGGATATTAGCTCATAAGCTCAAAATAAATAAATTTCAATTCACAGACCACAGGAAGCACAAGAAGAAGGAAGACCAAAGTGGTGGTGCTTTGGTTTTTCTGAGAAGGGAAGAAAATACTCACAGGAGCAATTGTGGAGACTTAAGGATGACAAAAAGGTAAATTCTGAAAGGAGCTTGTTATGGTTGACTCCAGAGGGTCCCTGGCAGAACCTTGCAGATAGGGAGGCAAATGCTACCAGCCAACCATTGAACTGAGTATGGGGTCCCCAATGGAAAAGCTGGAGGGGGGATTGGAAGAGCTGAAGGGGTTTACAGCCCCAGGGGAAGAACGAGCCCCAGTGCTCCCAGGGACTAAGCCATCAACCAATGGTTACACATGGTTCCAGCCAAAAGTGTGGCAGAGGAATGCCTTCTCAGGCATTAGTGGGAGGAGAGGTCCTTGGTGATATGAAAGTTTAATAGATGCCCCAGTGTGGGGTAATTGTGGGGTGGGATTGGGGGCAGGTGTGAATGGGTTGAGTGGAGAGTCATCTTCTTGGAGGTAGGGGGTGGGAAGATAGGTTGAGGTTTTTCAGGGAGTTGGGAAACCAGGAAAGGGTATATCAATGAAAATTTTTAAAATTTTAAAAAAAGAAAAAAGAAAGAAAAAGAGAAAGAAATAAAATAGTCATATTCCCCCCATTTTTCTATCTTATAAAATTTTATTATATATTTAAATTAAAAAAAATATTTTACATTGGTCTAGCCAAGATAAACCCTAAAATAAAATGTACAAATAAAATTCCTATTACACCAAAAAGAATAAACCAAAAGCCCTTAAGAGTGTAGAAATTAAACTTCCTGTTATATAAGAATGTGTTTATAGGGATTTTCAGGTAAATAAATTCTTTATTGCTGGTTTTATATGGTGTAATTTTGTCTAACTGACAAAGAGTAAGTTAAATGTCAGCAAGATTGGAAGACAGTGGAGTTCATCCCTTCCTGATGATAAAACCAAGGATTAGGCATGTAATTACTGGGCAGGAGCATGATGCTAAGTAATATCCACATCAGAGAGGTTATGCGACACCCTCAACCACACAGAAGTTCACTAATAAATTATTACCTAAAGCTAGTTCAAGAAATATTGTAAGATTACTGGACAACAGGTGGCTTTCTGATTAGGAATAAAGACATATCATAACTCCCTTCTCTAAGAGTTAATCCAGTGGGTCTGTCAATCATCCACTAAGGACCAAGTCCCTCAGGAAAAGCTGCCTCTTCTGGAGACTATAAAAATAATATGAAGTGCCCAAAATATAGACTAGTGCAACAGTTCCCGTGGCTCTTGTCTGTCCCTACTCCACGAGACTGTGTACTATTTAACTCAGTAAAGAACTCTATACCTTGTGCGTTCCCTCTGAATTCTTCAGATTCTAAAGAACAAAGTCTAAATCATGATCCCAGTGACACACCCAATTTTAATGAACTTTAAATAGCTTTCCTATCAAACATAGCTGGTTTGAAATGATATATGTCTAAGTTTGCTGACATACAGAGATGCTTTAAAGACAGAATTCAGTAATTGACAAATTCGAGTTTATTTATAAGAGTAGGGTTATTCTATTCATAATTATATAGTTGGACACATATACTTAGGTGCACTCACTAATAAGTGGATATTAACCTAGAAAACTGGAATACCCAAAACATAATCCACACATCAAATGAGGTACAAGAAGAAAGGAGGAGTGGCCCCTTGTTCTGGAAAGACTCAGTGAAGCAGTATTCGGCAAAACCAGAATGGGGAAGTGGGAAGGGGTGGGAGGTAGGTCAGGGGAAGAGAAGGGGGCTTATGGGACTTTCAGGGAGTGGGGGGCTAGAAAAGGGGAAATCATTTGAAATGTAAATAAATTATATCGAATAAAAAAATTTAAAAAAATATATAAAATAATAGATATATAGAATAATATACTTACCACTTTTAATGATTGTATTATCTCCTTTAGCCACACTTTTCCTCTAACTTGGATAAAATCCAAGATAGAAAATTACGTTTAAATATCAGGGAAAGATTATCTATACTTGAAAACAATCTGTAATCTAAAATTTACACAGTATGTTGTTATATGATGTAAAAATGATAGTATAATTACATTCTACATTACTGGTATTATAAATATTACAACCTTCTTCATGATTCATTCCTTTAATACAGTTCCTCGTGTTGTGGTGAGCCCCCATCTGTGGGTCTCCGTTCTGCCTTGATGCAGAGGTGTATGAGTGCAGCTGGAGCAAACAAAACACAGGGGCCCGCTAGTCTGTGCTCTGTCCTTGCCACAATCAGAGGGCCAGGCTTGCCAAACGCCCACACACACACCCCAACTTAAGGGAGGCAGAATGCAGTCTAAGACGGGCACACCAGCCCGTGTGTGTCTTAATTTTACTGATAAAATGGTTGTATTTTTTCTATTCTTAAAATTGCTCCTTGATTTACTTTGGCTTTGTGTTCCTAAAAGTTGCTCCGTGGCTTAATTAGATATTCATTTTGACATTCTGGTCCCAGAAGAAATAACATTAACTCCATACTTATCCATCTGGTTATCAGTTATAGCTTGTGAATTGCTGCTTGTAATTTTCCAGGGGCATGTGGGCACCCTTCCAGTTAGGCTATTAAAATCCCGTACACTCTAACAACATGCTAATTAATATCCTTTCACATCTGAGGATGCACAGCAAAACAGTACAATGCATAGAACATTTCACTGCCTCAACACTGAAATGTAGAAATGTTGGATTAAAAGCCAGCAATTCTTTATATACCTACATCTCCCGAGGAACCAAAACCTTTTATCTTCAATTTTATGAAAATGTTTAATTCACACATCATCCTAAATTTAATACCCATCATCTGAAAAATTTGCACTGTGAAGAAGTATCTTTTCATCCATATTCAGAGAAGGATGTTTCCTAGCAACCTCATACAATCAGAACCAATCCTTGCCTAAATTATGACTCAAAGTACTGTTGGAATAATCATTTGCATGAGAAAGATACCATGTCTGTTCTGATTAGGAGTAACAGCTCTTTTCTAATATTGGTCAGCTGTGGCCCAATACCAGGCAGCTGTTTAGAGACGTCTTTGTTGTCATGAAATTTTACATGATGAAGGCAAACATTATCTGTCCATAAAGGGCATAGGGGCCACTGAAATTTGAAATTAACCCAAAAGAATAGAATTGGAGATTTTACTGCCGGCTGCATTGAAGTATTTTGCTTCCTTTCATTTTTCTTAATTTCCTAATTCATTTTAATATCCTTTCACTTTCCGTTGCTGGTTATAATAAGGATGGCACATTAGATAATGATTTTATAGAGGATAGTTATAATTTTGTTTAATTTGAGTTATTTGCATATGTATATGCATTTGCATGCAATTTTTCTTATTAAATTACCACTTTTGACCCTGTACATTGAATTAAAAGTCTCAAATTCCTTCAGGCTCTGTTGACATTTTCACATAGCAACAATATCACCTCGAAGAGCTCTGATTTATTAATTTTTATATTATGGAGAGTAAGTTTTATAAAATAAATACAAAACCTCAGCTAATTAGTTCATCTATTGTTGAATTTTTTTCCTTATTTTGCAATTTATTGCAACTGCTGACAGGCTTTTGTCATCATTCCCCAGTAAGAAGAAAGACACTTGTTAATGTTTGGGTCATGCAAAGTGCACTTGGGCCAATAGAAAACACAAAAGTTATTGCAATCAAATGACCCATGACTTTTTTACTATTGGAACCTTAGAGATAGAAGGCTGGGAGAGTTTATTTTCTAAAACAAATATATATATATATATATATATATATATATATATCATAAATGGTAGTGTATATGTATATATATTAATATATCATGCTATAATCCAATAGCTCACAGTTACACAGTTAAATATATTCATTATTTAAGACACAGCTTATACAAATTTTAGTTAAATGTTTTCTTTTAGCTTTGATCTTGCAGTAGCAAACATAAAATATAATAAACATATGGCATATACATGTGAACTATTTAATGATTCAGAATGTTTCAATATGCATTTTTATAGAAGTTAATAGTATCTTTTTTATTGCAAAATGAATTTTCACTATGTATGATAAATAGGGGTCTCTATTTGTCTTCACAAGATTTTGTTGATAAACAATAAAATATGAAAATCAAAATAAAAAGAGATTTAAGATGAGTATTTTAAGAGATCATATAGTATCACAGAACTGATCAAAAATGGAGGAGAATCCAGCTTGGAAATGTACAGAAACAAGGGAACTGTCATTCTGATAACCTAGGAAATGCATACCAAGTGAGCAAAAATGTTGGGAAGGCCCCTTAATCAGTTAGGTGCTTGATAGGGAAGTATGAGGACCTGAGTTTAATTCCCCACAATCCAAAAAGAGAAATTGGGCTTGGTGATGTATGCTTTTACTGGGTGGCACTTCTGGGACAGATCTCAAGAATCCATGGTCTGCCAGCTCCTGACACTTAGAAGACCCTATCTCAAAAGCCAAAGTGGGTGATGCTTCAAGAACACCTTAGGTTAGCCTCTGATTTCTGCGTCACAGAGACACAGACATGCACTCACACCACACACACAGAAAAACAGAGAGGGGGCAGAGAGAGGGAAAGAAGGAGAAAGAGAGAGAGAGAGAGAGAGAGAGAGAGAGTTATTCTCTTAAAGCCTAGTAGAAGGTCAGAGGCAAGGATGGCTGCAAGCTGTTTATTCACTGACTTGCATCAATTGCTGGGCATTTCCTTGTGAACCCCCAGGATGGAAGCCTTCCTGAGGAACTGCAGTGATAGGAATACGACAAAGAGTAAGGAGGGATTATTTGCCCACTAGAAAATTAGTTATAAGTGGGGAGGAATAATGGATTCTGTGCAACTGAAAAATGTTAAACATTTGGTTTGTTCAATACATATTTCTTCCAACAGGCTTTTGGGGACTACATACAGTTATTTATATAAGAATTTTAATAGCATTAATTTTAACAAAAACGATATGACACTTTAGTTTTTATTAAATGGAAAGTATAAACTTCTGGTCCAAGATGCAATCAATATCATGAAACTCAGTCTGAGGCAGAGCCATGTTTTTCCTTAGACTTGGCTCCAGATCTTGGTCAACCCGGCTCTCCTCACTCTGCTTCATGAGCACTGAACTCCCTGTCTTATTTACTCTGCTCTCTGCAGCCTGCAGCCCTCAACCTTCACAGCTGGAAGTTTGACATTTTGCATTTCATGTTTCCATTTGGATTTGTTTCAGCCCGGCATACTTTGTTGACTGTTTCTCAGTTTCACTTCTACCTGCCCCCTAACTCTCATGATGTATAACTATCTGAATAAAATAATTCATGCCATGGCATGTTACTATAGAATGTCTCTGACAAAGTCCTGCAAAAAAAAAAAAAAAAAAAAAAAAAAAAAAAAAAAAAAAAAAAAAAAAAAAAAGAACCCTTGGAAACATTGGCTTCAGTGTAATACCTAAAATCTCCAGGACTCCTACTCACTTTATGTCTGAACTATATGAGGTTTCTGCTTTCACCAAATTTCCTAAAATCTAGATCTATTGACAGAATCCCCACCTCCAAATTCAAGTGCTTATTCTGAATATGTTTTCCTATAAAGGAACCATGGAAAATACTATCTTTTTGTTTTAAAAATATCTATTTTCTCCAAAATATCTGACTGTGCAAGGAGAGATCGCGCCACTGTCCAGGAGACTCATAGATACAAAATGCTCACTGAAGTCCCCTGAGCTGGCCTCTACTTCAGAGTATACTTGACCTGGGGGCCATTAGGGAGAGTAGCGGGGATTCTGTATAACTATGAGTCACCAGCAGCACATGTCTGCTCTGACTAGTGTTCCCAGAAGTGTGGATTCATAAATCTTCAGTCTTTGAAGGAATCATGGAAAAATATGAGGAATTTATTTCTCTCCTATGATTCAAACAGAGAAGACTGTGTGGGCACTGAAGGTGAGCAAAGTCTATCCAGTGACAAAATGTCTAATTGTAGATGCACTACTAGTCATGGGAGAATAAGGAAGTTTTTTCTGATAGAATTCATCTTTCTTGATCTTTAAGCAATGTGTACACACACACACACACACACACACACACACACACACACATGAAAAACTGTTAGGAATAGATCTAGAAATAAAACGTGGAGACCAAATAGCTGCTTCATTTTTCATAAACATAAGTTGGGCAACACTAATTTGAAGTTAGACCAAAACAGGCTTACTAACATGTTGCCATCTAACTAGAGCTGAGGATATGAGACCCCAGCATTCAAAGAAGGCACACCAGAAACATCTGTTCAGTTACTTCAGTGCTCATCTCCACCAGGACTTATGTTTCCATCTTGCTTCTTAGTGTTTCTTTCCTGTATTGTAGAATTTCAGGCCCAATCCATGTCCTATGAAATCAGAGTCACACAAGCCAGATAGATCCCTAGGGTATGGAATATATTCTCCACTTTCAGAAGTGCTGTTCTCCACTGAGACTTGGGCTTCTAGTGTTTTCCAATCTTCTTAAGGACTCTGCCCTTTAGAGTTTGAAAAATCAGCATGAGTGTCTATATTTATTTAAAAACACCCCAGTGAATGCTTGGATAAAATCTTAAGTGCTTCAGAATTGTTAAGAATATGTGAGCTACTTAAAGATTTTCTTGAAAAGTAGATTGTGATTCATAAAGTTGGCTGAATTTATTAAAATTCTGATTTCTCTTAGAGAAAAAATTGCAACAAATTTAAAAATTGTACTTGGTTTTTATTCATGATTATAAAATCAGGTAGCCATCAGGACAAGAGCAGCTTAAAAGAACTATAATCTGCTGCATGGACAGAGCATTTCTGAATATAAAATATAAATGAGATGTAGAGAGTAGAAGAGACTGCAGGCAGGCAGATGTTGGGCACACATTGGTGTTTGCCTGACCTAAACATGTGATTGGCTAAGATTTGTTACAAATGCATACTCCTGATACACTCTCAGTTGTCTTACTTCCTGAGTTAAGTGCCATTCTTTAAGTAAGGACTACTGTTTACAGACATCTGCAGACTGAACTGAGTTCAGCATTTTTAGGGTGCTTTGGAGATGGTGGTGATGTGAAGACAAATTTTGCAGAACAATATATGAGATGCTTTCTCTCTAACAGCATAATCTTAGGGAAACTTGGGAGCAAGGCAGAACCAAACACAAGCAGCTTTATTTCTAAATCACAATCATTGTTTACGTTAAGGATAATGTGCTAGTCATTTTGAGATAATACTATTTAAACTTCTTGATAATTTCATTGCTGTATATCATTAAATATTATGCTAGATTCATATAGAGAGTTTTTTCCTGCATATCAAATTTCTTAACCTCATGACTTAGGCTTTCGCCCCTCCCATTACCCCCTCTTCTTGATCTCATTTTTCCTTCCAGTCTTTTTGTTTTCATGTCTCATATATATGGTTTCAAATACAGTAATTTGCATTGAATTTGAACATTAAAACATTCATGTTTATGTTTTAGAAAAGAATGTATTCCAGATATTTAGTGTCTCCTGTAAACTAAAGGTAAAAGAGAATTTAGTATTATAATGGTAAAAATGATCTTTTCTCCTATAACGTAATTTAATCCAGCAATATGACTACTCCGCCTAGAAAACAGACACACATTTAGAACATACCTTTAGTCCCAAACAATGAAATTAAATTCAATTTGTAGAAGGAGGCACCCATGTTTGAAAGTGCTATCTAATTGAGTGACAAAGTAATAAATCCGAGAAAGATATGCATAATGGGATATACATTATTCTCATGAGGGATAAGCATAGTTCTCACGAGAAGAAAGAGAAGGGGGGAGCCATTTGAAGGGTAGTATAGAGAGAAAGAGAAGGCAGTTTTTCTGGGACAATTGTCCAGCCAAGTATAGAGAGAGAACAAACTAGCAGAGGTGAAGACAGAATGAGCCAGAAAAATGAGAAAGAGCCAGAAGATTAAAACATGCTTCCAAAGTTAGTGTGATGCCAAGCAGAGCAAGTTAGGAAAAGATGAGAGAAGCCATCTTGAATTAGTCAGTGTGGAGAGGAGATTGAGCTCATTCATGTCGAAGCAGCCAGCTAGAGCTCCAAAAGGAACTAGGAAGGTGTGATCTTATTTTTTAATAAGTCTCAGAGGCTGAAAACATACTATCACATAACTACAAAATATTGTTCACAGGTTAGACGCTTCCAGTCTAGACCTAGATTTGCAGACAGAGGAAGTAAGGCTCCGAGATGAAAATTACAGTAGGTGAATAAAAAAATACTTTCACATTCCTTATATTCATATACTCACTCAGGATCTGAGTCAGAACCTCTTAGAATATAACAGAACATTTGCTTTTCTAGCAAGTTCGTAGATGATGTTAAGGTCCTTGTCTAGGAAACATGCTTCATAGCTACCTAAGGACATTTGTAAGCACCAATCTGAAGCACATGTGCTGACATAGAGACCAGCCTTTGCTGGAACTAAGAGTCTTATCTTGCCTGCTGCTCTTATTCATTTCCCACGGTGCTCTGTAACTCAAAGTCAGCATCAAAGCCTCATTACTGGCTTTCAAGCTTGGGCAGAATGAAAAGGGAGCTGGTCATCAGTGACACAGTTTCCACTTTGATAAATGGGAAAAGTCAACTTGATTTCAAACAATTATCTTCCTAGAATTTTTTTCACACATAGACATTCAGGTTTATTTCAAAAGTTTATCTAGTGCATGCACCTTATTTGAAGAGTCATAGATGCTCATAAATCCAATCACTAGTCATACAATTTTTAAGATAAAGTAAACAAGATTTTTATAGGAGAAATGAAAAACTTAGGACATACCTGGACTTACAAGGAATTTCTGACATACATACACATCTTGCCAGGTATATTAAAAGTCAAATCCTATTCTTCTAAATATGAAATGCAGACACAAAAAAGAGACAGTGCCTACACCAGTCAGATAGTTCCATGGACTGAAACCAAGAGAGGTAGATGTAGGACTCACAGACGAAAGAAGAGCTGTCTGTTGTCCCGGAATCAAATGTGTACTGACTTTACTCCTTTGCTCTAGAAAAGAATAAATTTCCAGCTTGATAGTTTTAGCTTTTCTTTTATTTCATTGGGTGAGTTTATTTGATGGTTTCTTTTGAGGCCAGGTCATGCTCTGTAGCTCTGGCTATCACCAAACTCACTTTATAATTTGGCTGGACCTTGAAGTCACAGCAATATTATTGCTTAAGCTTCCTGAGTGCTGTGATAACAGCAATGGGCGACCATGTTTGGCAGTCCTAGAGAAAAGTGAAGGAAAAAATGTGTAAAAGGATAAGATTACCTTCCTAAGATTCTTTTCTTTACATGGAAGAAATTGACATTCACACAAATGAGAGCAATGAATAATAGAACATTGGGAATACTTCAAAAAAGGGAAGAGAGATTTGGAGAAATATATTGATTTTAAAACTAACTAGAATTTAGCCCCGTTGGTCTCCTTAATTTTTGTTAAGCATAGAATTTATCTTTGTAATACTAAAGAGAATCATGTTATTTAATTTTCATTTATTTGTGAGATTTTTTTTAAGCATAAGCTTTATTATAGTCTTTTTTAAATGGTCTCTTTAATCATATGTCCCCCAAAGTTAAAAAAATGTTTGAATGGAAGGACTTGTCATTGAACCATACAGTGATCAAACTTCACATATGGAGTAAACCAGTCCAGGATTATGCATTTTGGTACTAGGCCAAGTTTTATTCTGTTTTTTTCCCCCAAGCAACTTTCATGTAAGCTTCTGTAACTTCATTCTGATTTCCATAAATGGCAATGGATTGGGGCTAGGATGAGGACTAAGGAAAATGTGTTTGTTCTACAAGCATAACTAGCTCGATTCAGATCACCAGAGCCCACACAAAATTCGGACATGGTGGCTTATGTTTGTAATCCTAGCACTGGGGAGGGGAGGGTAGAGACAGGAGGATGTCCAGAGTTCAGTGGCTATGCAGTGCAACTCAATCCATGAAATCTGAGATCATTAAGAGACTGACCTAAAAAACATAAGATGGAGAGCAATAGAAGCAAACACTGGAGATTAATCTCTGGTGTGAGTACGCCTGCACATTCATGATTGCACAACTATTTGAATGAATATATACAGGACACACTCAGATGCACTGTTCTGATTTACAACCAGAAAAAATAAGAAAGACACTGGGTACATCCTTACTCTTGATTTCCATGCAACTTTGATGGTGTCAGTTTGCTCTCAGTGGCAATGATTAGAATGTCAATTAATCCATTTATTTCTTGTTGCTTTCTCATTTGCATCTTCCTGGTTCCCATGGTTCCCCAGACACTTGTTGATTAGCCAGTTAGTACCATTATACGATTATGATACCTTGGTAACTATCTCACCATTGCTGTGGTTTTAACGTTGATTCATTTAGAAAGTGAAGTATAAACTATAATAATAATGTTTTATTTTTTCCTTAGAGGAATTTTGCCATCACCATTCTTTCAAAAATAAGGGATAATGCAGAATAAAATGACAAATGCATATGTAGAATATTTTACTCTGTTAACTTGAGCCAATTGTCAGTAACAAAAAGAGGCTTTGTGTTAGAATTGAGAAGTCAGACAGGATCTTCAGAGTCCAAGGCCTAAGGAAATTATATTCTGCCTGGGAGGAAGAATAGACACAAATAGGAACACTAACAAGCATATTAAAAAAAAGAATGGATATCATAAATAAATTTTAAACAAGGTGCTACCACAAAAAGTATTAAATTCCATTCTGGGAAGTTGCAGATATATAATACAGGAGGTTAAATTTGTATTGAGACATCAAAGAGAAGTGATTCTATGCATACAGTTATGAACCATGGACAGTGAGAAAATGTTGGCTGCACTTAAGGCTAAAGAGTTTGGCTGAGGCCAGCTCATTACTGATCGCAGGAAGGTGCTAGAATAGCCTCCTGAGGCAAAGGGCAGATTTCAAAAGTTTTAAAAAAATTATTATACTATCAACCCATTTTAGAAAAATCACTCCCAGAAAAAACATGAAATTTTAATTTGAAAGGCTAATGCTGTAATCATAACGATAAATACGTAGTTCTTAAGTTTAGGAAGAAGGTCATAGAGGACAGAAGGAAGAAACGTTTTGATGTTTCAAATGGGTTTTATCTACTTGCGGAGTAGAAAGACTGAGTGGCAAGTAAGGCAAGGGAGGACTCAGAAAATTCATTGTGGTGGGAGAATGAGCATGATCAGAGTATATTATATGCATAACAGAACATTTTCTCATGGCCTTGTCAGGAGAGGCAGGGATCCCATTACCAAGTGTAAATGCATAGGGGATGTAGGTCTGCCATGCTGAGCAGGGGAAATGGAAATGGGAAAGTATGGATAAAGATGACACAAACGCTATGCATACCAATCTCGGCATAGGTACAAGCAGAGAAAGATTACAAGCTGCTTGCTACTTCACAAACCCTTGGCAATACAATGGAAATGGTCAAACACAGCTAAAGCAGTAACATATATATATATATATATATATATATATATATAATGACTAAATAATTGATACACTAGAAGTGTGTATGTGTGTGTCTGTTACATGCAAATGAGTGTATGTATCTGTATGCCTATAATTGTTTATACATAAGTCAAAATATTGTATTTCCCTAGCACTCTTTGTCTCTTTGAGACAAAATCACTCACTGAAAGAGACTTTCACTTTGGCTTGGCTTGATAGTCAAAATTCATGGGGTTCATCTGCCTTCCCCTTCCACTAATACTGAGGTTATAGTTATATGTAGCCACATCTTGTTTTTGACCTAGGTGCTATTTATTTAAGCTCATGCCCTCTTACCCACTGCACCATCTCCCCACTAACAACTGTCCATTTTTGAAATTCAAATTTGAGATATATTTAACTATATATCTTAAGATCTATGTGAAGTTTCAGAGGACATGAGGCTGCATTCCAAAACTTAATTGGAGAGAAATCATCTCTTGTACTGAATAATCAATTGCAGGGGATCTTATTAGACACTCACATACAGTAAACAAAAGGTGCCACAGGATGGCCTCCCAACTTGAACTAGAAAGACAGACGTTGGAATCTGATCAGCAAGAACACAGAAACTAGCTGAGTGGGGAATAGACTAATGAGAAATAGTAACAAGGAAAGTGCTTTTTTAAAAAGCTAGGAAATGAACATGTCATGAGAGGGGAGCAGCATGGGGATGTGGGAACTAATGAGAAGGGGGTGAGGGTGGAGGAGGTCAGGTCAAATGAGCCTGTGGATACTTCTACAGACTCTGGGATGTTTATCCTAACGGAAGAGTAAATCTTAAAGTTATTTCAAATAAGAAAGTTACAACACCAGGTAAAGAGTGTTTAAGGAATCAGGAGTTGATTGGCAAAGTCACTGGAACGATGGTGATTCCATCTGAAGGCTGAAAGCAAAGACAGGAGACAATTTTCAGTGGAGGATTTGGTATGAGAACATCACATGAACAGGATAAAGGTGGGAAAGACAGTGCAAATTAGAGGACAATTCCTTGAAAATACTTGACTAAAGAGCCTGGAGTGTGGTTGAGGGCAGCAGAGTTGAAGAGGTGTTGAATTGTTCCTGGCAGGAAATGGCTTTCCAAATTAACATTGGAAAGGGGAAAAATTGCTAAAGACACTACCAAGCTTCTATGTCTGCTAGCATATAATTTTCTTAAACAGGGGCAGTGTTTTGATTTGTAGTTGCTCTTCTGTTCACTACAGAGTTTGCGTTTACAGGCAGCCAGCGATTGACCAGGGAAAAGCAATTTACCTTAACAAAAAATCAACCTGCCTTTCTATTTGAGTGCCAAAGCCTCTCTGCATGGTAGTTTAGAGGCATAACTCCAATCATAAGGAAATGCCTTGCTCCTAGTTTGTGTCTTTCCTAGGGAATTGTGGGTTTTAGGGTTTTATTTGTTTATTATTATTATGTTTGCTACAATCTTAAGGATACATCTGAAAAAGGACATATATTTCTTCATATTTTCTGAGGAAGCCAGTATGCGATATAACAAATATGTACATTGTTCTTAGCCAAGAAAATCTTCTAAGTCAGGCTGATGCGCAAAAATTAAAGCCAGACAAAAAATCCTGAAGGTTTCACTCTCTATGAGCCTGGTTATCTACTTTTTATTATGAATAGGGCCAATCATGATGAATCAATTTTATTGGAAAATTACTAACCTTAGTTCTCCTAAATTTAGCAGGGCATGGCTGTGTATTGTATAATTAGATAGAGAGCTATCATTCATCTTAGCAGCTGTTTTCCTCTCTACCCTATTTGAGAATTCAGGCGCATAAGTGGAAATGAGGATCCTAACTTTCAGAATTCTGGTCACACAGGGGAAGCCCCAGCAATACCTCTGTGTTCTCAGCCCCCTAGTGGGAAACTGAAAAGTACTTTACTTACACAAGCTGCTCACGCAAGGCTGCATCCAGGCCATGAAGATTAGATTATTGTAACTCCCTGTTGGCTGACTTGCTCCATAAGGCCTTACATAAACTCCAGCTGCTGGAGGACAAAGCTGCCAAGTTCCTCTGAAAAGGGCAAAATTAATCAAAATATATTTCTCCCTATCTGAAATCCCTATGTTAACTATTGGTTGAAAACTAAAGCAGTGCCCTGATTTTTAAATTCCTCCTCTAATTCAGAGGGTAATAGCTGGCCCAGCTCCAATATCCCTTTTACAACCTCTTGGCAATTTATGTTTCCTGGCCAGCTCTTGAACTCTGCTGAAGCAAATCTGTTTCATGCCCCAAGACTGTTGCAGGATTTTATGAAACAAAGGCAGTTAGTTCTATAATCTTTACAAGGTAGAAGCCTGCTTTGATTACAAAGCAGTAGACTTGAAATATATTAAAGAAAACTTCTTGGCAACTATTCCTTGGGATGACATAAGGCAATTTTATTTTCAATAGCCCAATGGAACTTACATATGGTTTTAATATTTGGAAAGCCTTGAAATGTTCAGGGCAAAAGTCCCTTTAATAAGATATCAGCTGGTTGGCATAGATGTGTGTATACAAAGGCACATACTTCCAAATTTTTATGTTGTCATGTTCTAAGTGAATGAAAAAATAGGATAGAATATGTATGTGCCCTTGTTAAGTAACTAAGTCAGTTATCTTGTGTAGACTGAAAGCAAAGCAAGCTAAAAACAATATAAGAGCTTGGGCTAAATGTGTGTTGATCAATCAGTGCTTAGCATGTAGGTTAAACATTAGGGAAAAAAAGTCAGTGAAAATTTTGGGTTACACTGAGAGTTCCATTAATGTTCAAAGAATCTTCTGAAAGTGGAGTTATGCAGAAACTCTTCAGTGAACAAGTTCTTCCTCAATAGTACTCTAGAAGGATGCTATGAAGCCAGAACTTTTGACAAATTTTCAAAACTTGAATAGATTTTCCAACAGTCTTTCTTCCTACCATATTCCAACATCTATAGATCCACAGTGCTATTGTCTATGTTTATGTAACAAAACTAAACAAAATATAAGTATGTATACATCAGTTTGATCAAAGATAAGGATGTACTGTCTGGGAAGTACCTTCTGGTAAGCTTTATACATCATAACATGATTTTATTTTACAACAAAAGCTGATATTATTCTGGTATGTTTTCTCCATTTTCTTGTCTAAATAGTATAAAGAGCTATACAATGAAGAAAAATCAGACTAGGTAAACATTTTCTATGATACACAAAAATAACTGTACTTTTCAATATTATATTTGATTATTATTTTCAGCATAGCAAACAGGTTCGGGAGCCAAATCAAAATTTAAGAGAAGAAACAAAAGGATCATAATTGTTCGATTTAATAATTTTTCTCTAAGGGCAGAAAAAGTTATGGCTGAGGTAGTGCTTGGTAGCTGAACCTCTGACAGCAAACCAGTCATCATTGCAGGACAGTGTGCTTGGGGAAGAACTCAGCAGCATGACGGACTGTTGGAGAAAATTGAGGGTACATCTCAGAAAGAAATGAGGCAACAATGGGCAGCACTCACAACTATGTAAGCAGCTGACTCCACACATGCCTGATTCCTGAATATGGATTGGGCTGAAATAACATCATTTGAAATAACAATATAATCAAAGTATCTTAAATAGAAAGAGGCTATAATTTGAATATAACCATGATGATTACCTATTAAACCAAAAATATGAACTCCCTTAAAGAATTATAATGTAATGTGGAGTCTCTACAGCAAAACAAAACCAGGTAAATTGACTCAATCTTGGAAATAATAAAATCAACAGAGAGTTAGCAAAACAAACAAATAAACAACAACAAGAAAAGGTAATTGCAGCATTGACTGCACCTATTAAAAATTTCATAGATAAACTTTAGGTAAGTCAGCAGAAACATTATTCCAACTAAGTAAGAGAAAGAGAAATGTTTGTGTGTGGGTGCGAGCGCGTGCGTGCATGTGTGTGTGTGTGTGTGTGTGTTTGTGTGTGTGTGTGTATATGTGTGTGTGTGTGTGCGTGTGTGTGTGCGTGTGCGTGTGTGTGTGTGTGTGTGTGTGTGTGTGTGTAGAAAGGAGGAGATAAAAAAGGATAAGGGAGGTTAGGAAAAGAGAAAAGAAACCATTTCCAAAACAAGAAATATAAGAGCTTAAAGGAATGAAAGGGTAAAGCAGTAGGGAAAACTGATGCCTTGAAAATGCATACAAATTGACTAACATTGTCTAGAATCAAAATAAGATTTAAGAGAGCATGAATCATAAGTAGACAATTTCAAAGACTTTCAAGTTATAGAACATTATCTCAATAAGATTATGCTAAGTATTATGGTTCAACTAGGAAATGGCATTAACAGACTGAAATTACCATGTTTTGAGACTTATTGTCTAAGAGTATGGGCTATTTTGGAAGACCAGGGGTGGAGACTATCTGAAGTAAATAAGTCACTTAGAAATAAGTAAGTAAGAACTTGAGAAATAAGACCTCTTCTGTGATTGGTGTAATGCGGTCAGCCATCTCACACTCTGAAGACACAGATTGCCATGCTATCTCCATTGTGCTGGGCTGATGGCCTCTGAAATCATGCAAAATAAGTCTGGTTTTCCTTGAATTTTTTCTAACAGGCGTTTTGTTACATCAATGTTCCCTTCCTTTTGTTGTTTCTAATAGGTATTTTGTTATATCAATGAGAAGAGTAAATAATACTCTTAATTTTTTTATATCTGGATAAAGTAGAGTAATATTGGATATACGATTTTCAAATCTGACCATGATGAAAGAAACAAAAGATAATACAATAGATATTTAAAACACAGTGGTTATACCAACATGCCTACTAGAAAATGTCAGAAGCATGCACTTTCATGGTGAATTTAATTGACATTGAAGGAAATAACCTGACATCTTCAAAAATTCTCTGTAGAAAACATAAAATTTTGACTTATTTTATGAGGATAGTGTTATATATACATTGAGTTCAACACAATCATAGACAGAAGGACAATTGTAACCCAATATTCCTTATAAATGAGGCTGCAAAAGCCTTAACAGAATTCTAACCAATCAAACTCAACAGCATATAAAGAAGGTAATCAGTCATGACTAGTCAGGTTTATTCTGGGAATGAAAGATTGATTCGATGTCAAAAAATCAATTGCTGTAGTTCATCACATCTACTGGTTTGCTATTGCTCTCTAAACAATCGTAGCACATTCTGCAGCTTAAACTCCAGTTATTAGTCCAGAGCTGTGTGCACAAGCTCTCCATGCACAGCATGATGGGATTCTGTTCAGGACCTATGAATCTGAAATTAATGTTCCAGCTTGGATCAGCCTTATGACGGGATCAGAAAAGACATGATATCCTGATCATTAAAGTAGCTACTAAAATGCAGTTAACTGCAGCTATAAGACCAAAGTACATGCTCCTTGCTGACTGGAGCTATGAGCAGTTGGTCTCAGTATAAATACTGCCTGGATCCTTCACCCCATGATTACTACTTCCTCTATATCAAGAATTTCTCAATCATATTCAGGTTTTAAATTGTTCTGGCTTCTCTGTCTCTGATGCCTGCAGTTGGTTAAGCAAAGGTCTTACATGTAATTACCCTATCTTCAGATTTATTTATTTGAGACTATGAGGAAATCTGCAGAATCATTTGCAGTAGCTTTCACATTAGTGTATAACTGAATAAATGGTAATAGATGTGTACACACAAGCCTGGAAATTATAGATCCACATGCAACTTTACCTATACATTGCATTATTTTAGAAGATAAGTATTTCCAGTCAATGCCTACTAATAATTAAATATTAAAGCAAATTTTGATTCTTTGAGAATTTCACATCAAAACAAATTTAGAATTAAAGCTTCTCAGAAAATGAAGAAGCTTTAATTCTTAATCTGAAAATCTCACCCCATAACCCTATATTGAATCAGCTAAAAATAGAGACAAGGAAAGGTGGTCTATAGCTCATTGTTACTAATATTAGACTAGGATCTCTAAGGAGTTCAGTAAAGAGAGAAAGGAAGAAAGGAAGAAAAGAAAGAAATAGGGGGAAAGGGGAGAAGGAAAGCAAGGGAGGAAAGGAAGAAACAGAATAATGGAAGTAGCTAAAATTTCTCCAAAGTTAAATTATATGATTATTTTAGCAACAAAAAAGGAAAAAATATATTAATCTCCAAAGCTATAATAGAAATAATGAGTTCAGATATTTCCTATTTAACTCATAAGATTAATATTTTCAGCATAATCGAAAAACTCTGTGATAGAAATAATTAAAATCAGAGGGAAATTACCATATAATGCACAGTATTTAAAAACAATTGAAAATTTTCACTCATGTCGCACTTTTACTGGAAGGTTCCCAAGGATTATATTCAAATGCATAAAGACTACAAATTCTTATTGTGTACAGGACAGCACTATCCTACGTAAAAGATAGGATGACGAAGAAATGAATTAAAATTTCTTGCATTCCCACTGAGTTCCACAAATTACACCAAAGTTTTCCTCTGTGTCATGTAATAGATACTGAGGTCTTACTAAAATAACATGCACCAGCTTCTAAGACATGATTTTCCTGCTACTGTCTTCCAGATATGGTTAGAATCAGCATGTGCCATAGCCTGTGTTTCTCAAGGTGTTTCACTTTTAACTTCAACATTTCTGTAAATATGATACCACTTCTTGATTACTAAATGTAAATGTATCAGCATCTAACTGCAGGCCAACCCCTGCCTAGTATAGGTAGGAGAGTTGGCTCTAAAACCTGTGGAGAACAGCATGCCATCAGCAGAAAGAGAAAGGAAGCCGAGGTTCTGGGCAACAGGCAGTATAGAAGAAAAGACAAAATAACTGTGTGTTTTATAATGCCCTTCAAGCATATATTCAGCTGTGAATACAACAGTAAAAAATGTGTACATTTCTAAATGATCCACCTGCTTGGAAGACTGAAGGATATGAAATACGATATCCAAGTAGAGTAAAAAATGTTCACTTAGCTAAAATCTGACATACCACACATAGCGTGCTATGGTAATTTTATTTAACCACAGAGACTGTGGGGAAGAATGGCGACAAGCTAGAGCAGAAATAAAGAATTCTAAATACTAATTCTCACATGCACTGAGGTCTGTGTCTTTGAATAAGTCATTTTATTCTGCCAAACTTTTTCTTCATACGTAATGTGGGAAAAATAATATTTACACATTTACCTTCCTAATAAGAGCACCCTGAGACTTAATGAAGACTTTGGAATTGAGTGGTATAAAATCAAACTGATGATCAGAGGGTTTACGAGGCTCAGGAGCCACACTTATTCACACAGAGGCTGTGTTCAGCCAAGTTTCATAATTTTATATTCCTCAAGTCTAAACCTGTAAGATCCCAGGTCTTTACATAGCATTAAATGAAAAGCTGTGAAATAACCAGTGATTCTGAGAATTGCTATTTTTCATTCACATATTACTCATATTATTTTACCTGTAAATAAAAGAGAATAAGTAATAAATTAAAGGTATGTCATTTCCATATAGGCAAAAAATAACCTCATTATGAATAATTAGGCAATAGGTTTAATCACTGCATTTTTAAAGCATGACTTAGCTTTAACAAGTCTTTATCTATATGTTTAATTAGGAATGTATACTATACTGGCTATCTAAATTAATGAATTTCACTTCACAGATCTTTTGGCTTTGTGTCCTCTGTCATTAAATGCCCAGTATCAATATGTTAGCCATTTATATTTTTGCACCCACATGTTCTCTATAGCTACTTCACTTAAAGATGCAGGGATAGCTAAACATAGATAATCAAAAAGTATAATCTACCATATAAACAGACTTAAAGGAGAGAAACCACACAATCATTTTATTAGATATAGTTATTTGACAAAATCCAACAATTATTCACAATAAAAGTCCTGTAGTGATTTAGAATAGAGGGACATTCAGAAAAATTCACATACCACAATTCAGAAAAAACAATCTACAGCAAGGATATAGCTACCATCACTATAAATATAGAGAAACTCAAAGCATTCCAAGAACATGAGAAATGAAACAAGGATATTCATTCACTTTTCCACGCCTGTTCAGTTCAGTACTTGATGTCTTAGCTGGAACACTTAACTTGAACTGTGGATACAAATACAAAAAGAAGAATTCAAAATATCTTTATTTGCAGATGATATGATTTTATACATTAGAACTCTACCAAAAAAACCTTCTGCATCTAATAAACACTCTCATCAAGGTAATGAGATATAAAATTAACACACAAAAATTAATATCCTGTCTGTGCAAATGATCATCCTGTTGAGAAAAATTTTAAAAAAATCATTCACAATAGCTTCAAAACGTCTGTTGGGGTAACTCTATCCAAACAAGTGAAATACTTGGGAAATAAAATCCTTTAGACATTGAAGAAATAAATTGAAGACAATATCAGAACATGGAAAGGCCTCCCATGTTCATGCTTGGGAGAACGGATAACCTTCCAAAAGAAATCTACATTATAATACCCATTTAAATTTTAACATAATTACAGAAATTGAAAAAAATAATCCAAAACTTCATATGAAAACACAAACATAATGGAATAGCCAAAAATTCCTTAATAATAAGAAAACTGCTGGAGTTATTGTCAACCCAGTATTTTTTGGGTTTTGTTGTTGTTGTTGTTGTTGTTGTTGTTGTTGTTTGGTTTGGTTTGGTTTTTTTTTTCGAGACAGGGTTTCTCTGTGTAGCCCTGGCTGTCCTGGAACTCAGTCTGCAGACCAGGCTGGCCTCAAACTCAGAAATCTGCCTGCTTCTGCCTCCCAAGTTCTGGGATAAAAGGAGTGTGCCACCACCATCTGGCGTCGACTCAGTTTTCAAGTTGTACTATAGAGTTACAGAAATAAATCAACAATGTTTGATATTATAAAAGGAACACTGATCAACTGAAAAAAATTAATGATCTGGAAATGATTCCAGATACCTCACATATACAATTTTGACAAACAAGTACCTCCACTATCCCAATGCACACTAGAGAAAAGACAATATCTTTTTATTTATTTATTTATTTTTAATTTTTTTATTCGATATAATTTTTTTATTTACATTTCAAATGATTTCCCCTTTTCTAGCCCCCCACTCCCCAAAAGTCCCATAAGCCCCTTTCTCTTCCCCTGTCCTCCCACCCACCCCTTCCCACTTCCCCGTTCTGGTTTTGCCGAATACTGCTTCACTGAGTCTTTCCAGAACAAGGGGCCACTCCTCCTTTTTTCTTGCACCTCATTTGATGTGTGGATTATGTTTTAGGTTAATATCCAGACAATATCTTTAACAAATGGTGCTGGTCAAACTGATGACCCTAAGTAAAAAAAAAAAAATGCAAATAGATCTAACAATAACTGGGACCTTAAGAAGCTAAACGTTTTCAGTACAGTTATAGACACTGTCATTTGAGCAGAGGGAGTCTACAGAATGGGGAAAAAAGATTTTACTAATTATGCAACTGACAGAGATATTATCTAGAATGTACAGAGAATGAAGAAAATCAACATCAAGGAAAACAAATAAAATAAGATATATAATTAAACAGAGTTCTGAAAAGACAAAAAAATGCTGGTAAACACTGAAAATTGTTTGTTCAACATTCTAAGCCATCATGTATGTTAAAACTATTTAGATATTTACTTAATTTACTCTTTAATAAAAGGGAACTTCTTCATACAATAATTGTGACTATGATTTCAGCTCCTCCTACTCCTTCCTGTTTCACTCCACCTTCTCTCCCATCCTTGTACATACCCTTTTTTCTTTCCTTAGAAAACAAACATTTATAGAATAAAAATAAACAAAGAATAGGACCGAATAACCAAATAAGAAAATGAGCCAATGGAAACATTTCCAGGAAAGTGGTCCCAAGAAACAAGCCAAAGTGGCCACCCTAATACCCAATAAAATAGCCATTCTAATGCCCAATAGAATAGCCATTCTAATACCCAATAAAACAAACTTTCAACCAAAGGCTATAAAAAAGACAGGGAAGGATACTACATACTCATCAAAGTTAAAATCCACCAAGATGAACTCTCAATTCTGTACATCTATGCCCTGAATGCAAGGGCACCCACATTTGTAAAAGAAACATTACTGAAGCTCAAAGCGCATATTGAAGCTCACACAATAACAGTAGAAGATTTTGACACCCCACTTTCACCAATGTACAAATCATAAAAACAGAAACTAAGCAGAGACACAGTGAAACTAACAAGTTATGAAACAAATAGATTCAATATGTATCTACAGAACATTTTACCCTAAACCAAAAGCATATAATGTTTTCTCAGTACCCCATGGTACCTTCTCAAATACCGACCATATAATCGCACACAAAACAAGTGCAAGATAGCAATTGGAGATAGCCATTGGGGGAGTTCCAGACACCAGGGAAGTGAGAGGATCCTCGGACGCAAAGGTGATGACATTAGCCAAAATGTGCAGCAATAGGGAGATACAACCTGTAGAGACCATCTCTAGTAGATAGACATGGTTCCCAGTGCAGGGATGGGGCCATTCACCCACCTCCAACTTTTGAACCCAGAAATGTTCCTATCAAATGGAAAGACAGGGACAAAAATTGGAGCACAGACTGAATGAAGACCCATCCATCTAGGGACTGCCTCACCTGGGGATCCATCTTTTCTTCAGACATCAAACCCCAACACTGTTGTTGTTGCCAGATGTGCTTGCTGACAGGAGCCATGTGTGGTTGTTCCCTGGCAGGTTCTGCCAGCACCTAACCAATGGAGCCAACCATCAGACTGAGCTCAGGGACCCTGCTGGATGATCTGACAGAAGAACTGGACTGGAGCAGTGGAGGGGGTTGCAACCCCATAGGAAGAACAATGCAGGCTGGCCACATAGCCCAGTGTTCCCTGGGACTAGACCACTAACCAAGGACTCCAGATACATATGTAGCAGAGGATGGCATTGTCTGACATCAATGCCACGGGAGGTCCTTGGTTCTGTGGAGGTGTTATGTCCTAGCATAGGAGGATGCTGAAGCAGTGGGGTAGGAGTGGGTATGTGGGAGGGAGAGCACCCTCATAGAGACAAAGGGGAGTGGGAGAGGGTAGATGGGGTGAGGGAGTTGTGTAGGGGTAACTGGGAAGAGGGATATCATTTGAGATGTAAACGAATCAAGTGATTAATAAAAATTTAATAAAAAGGAAAATGAGCCCACAAAAGCATGAGAAACACTATAGATCTGGGTGTAGACACACACACATACACACACACACACACCACAAGTATATGACAAAAATTAAAAAAAAAACTGGCAGCCATAATGTATAGGCAATGAATATAGAAGGCTAAAATAATAATGCCCTTACAACTTTGAGAAAAGTAACCTCCAAAGATGCACTCGAGTTCATTTTATTTTGACTATCTACAGCTGAGCATGACACAAAACCTTAAGAGGGGTTCATTTTACCAGGGTGACTGCCTTTGGGAGAATTAATCTTTCGTTTGCAAGTGGCTATCAATTGGAGATAACTATTGAGTCAGGGACAGGATGTGTGTGTGTGTGTGTGTGTGTGTGTGTGTGTGTGTGTGTGTGTGTGCTCACGTGCACACGCATCTGTGTCCACTTATTTCATCTCTACAATCCGATATGGTGTAGACTCTTACAGGCTCTGTGCATGCTGCTTCAGTGAGGTCATAAGTGTGTTGGACCTGCTGTATTTAAGAGGCCTTGTTTCCTTGGTGTCCTCCATTTTTTTTTTTTTTGACTCTTAACAGTCTTAGACCTTCTCTTCTGCATAGGTTCTGGAGCCCTAATGGGAAAGATTTGACAGAAACATCCTATTTAGGGCACAGTGTTCCATGCATTCTCTGCACATTGTCTGGCTGTGGGTTTCTGGTTTTGTTCACATATAATTCAGGAGAAACCTTCTCTGATGACAGCTGAGAGAGGCACTGATCAATGACTATAGCAAAATATCATTAAGAGTCATTTAATCACCTCATTCCTTTAGTAGCTCAGCTGTATTTTGTTTTCCCCTAGATCTATGTGTTATGTAGTCTCAGGTTCTTTGCTGAGAACCATTGCAGCAGCAGCATGGCTAGCATCTCATCAAGTGTGTCTGAAGTTAAATCAGATATTTGCGGGTGACCTCTACTACCTTTATACCACTATTATACTGGTGCAGACTGTACCCCAATGTAATGCTTCATTACATTGAAGCATTGGTAATTTAGCTGGTGTCTACTTCCTCTTGAAGTGTATACAGAGTAGCTTTCAGTATCATGAACACGTCCATAGGGATGAAGGCACTAGACAGACCTTGCCCTGTTCAGTTGTTGTGCAGGTGTTACCTTCCACAATGGGGCTGTGCTGTCAGTTTATGGAGAGCAAATGGATTGTTGTTTTGGATTTCATTTACATCAGTCACAATGCCCAGGATCAGTAATACAAGTGGCAACATATGCTGGTGAGAATGTGAAGGAAGAGGAAGTACAGATTGGTACAACCACTATGGAAACCAATGAATAGGTTCCTCAAAGAGCTGAGTAAAATCAGTCTACCATAAAATTCTGCTTTACTATTGTTGGCCATATACACCTTACAATGGTTACTTACAAAGGACTACATCTTACAGGGAGATACTTACATGTTCATTTTTATTCATTCTCTGTTTTTAATTGGAAATTGGAATAGCCTAGATATCCATCAGCTGATCATGAAAATATTGTACATTTACACAGCAAAATATAGTTCAGGTATAAAGAAAAAGCAAATTATGAAATTGGCAGGTAATTGGATGAAAGTAAAATCCACCATCCTGAATAATGTAATCAAGATACAGAAAGACAAATATTGCATGTTTTCCCTTATGTTAGATTTTAAAGTATAAATATGTTTATTTTTTAACATAAGTTAGGTTTAAAAGGATGGATAGAGGAGAAACTGTGCCAAGGAAGGGGATATAGAATATAATGTTGCAAAAGATTAAGAAATTAGAACATGAGGATTAAAAGGCATAGAGTATGAGAAGTCAGGGTAAAGAAAGGAATGTTGGGATGAATAACTAATGCTAAAGGACATTAGGAAGGCTATATGAAAATCTGATACTGCAGAAGCACCTTAAAATATATAAACATGTAAACTATTACACATGTCAGAAGACTTATGAATTCACTATTTAATGGGGGAGACAATCCCTCCAACTAGACATTGTATGCTTTCAAATGATACCCCCAGTTCCTGTATGGAATGGGCTGTAACTTATTTAGATATTGCCCAGTAGGGTCGTATAGAAACATACTCCATCCTCCCCAAATGTATACATGCAAAACAAAAGAAAACAACCCTTTAGGCTATTGCCAATATTATTCATCTGCATAACATTTTGGTAAGATCATTTTGTTGCAGACACCACATAATAATATTGCATAGAGCATGGAGAAATATAGCCGACATTCAACTGAAATCTTCACCCCTTCTGGCTGGTGTTCATAGCCCTGGAAAGCACTATGCACACCCAGAGGAGAGAGGTAACCATCCGCCTCACCCAGTTTAGAACCCTCTGAGCTGTAAGGACACATATGGAAGCTTTATCCTATTTCATTGATCTGTGTGTCTGTTTTGTACCAGGACCTTGCTGTTTTATTGCCCTGTTTCTGTGGAGTAACGTGAAATCATGATGCTTCCAGCTTAAGATTGCTTTGGATAGCTCCAGTCATTTGTGTTTCGTATGATTTTTAAAGTGATTTGTCTACTCCTGTGAAGAACTGCAGTAGAATTCGATGTATATTGAGCTTAATCTGTAAACTATTTATTTTGTCATTTTAACTCTATTAATCCTACCAATTCATGAGCATGGTAAGTCTATTTATCTTTTAATATTGCCAATTTATTTTACTAGTGTTTCAAAGTTTTAATTATAGTGTTCTCCAACTTTCTCGGTCATGACTTTAAGTTACTTTTTCCATGATCCATGTTCTAACTGACAGTAAAAGTCAAGGAAGGTAATTTTTCCATGGTATTGATGACTACAAACTCACAGTTGAGAAAGAGGCATCAAGAAGGCCTATGTGACAGCTCCTATCTCTACAGCCATCTCCAAAAGGTAACAGCCTAGATAGAAGTCTTAAAAATTATAATAAACATACTAAAGTGTAGCTCTCCACAACTGATGGATTCTGGTGGGGTTGGGGGAGGGAAAGGAATGAGTTTTCTTTACGAGGCTGGCCACTGAACATTTGACCATGCTCCAGTGAGCATGGTCACTGTATAATCAATACAAATTGGGCTTATTTTTTGTTTGTTCTTTTTTTCCATTTGGGTGTTGGGGTAGGTCATTATAAGGGTGAGGAGTATACCCTGGAGAGCTATGAAGTAAATGTATGTGGTCATGGTTCATGATGTGAAATCCCCAAATAATAAGAATATTATGAAAAGAAAAAAAAGAAATATAATCATACAACTAAAAATAATTCCTGCTACTTTGAGGATGAAGCAGAGAGAACTCCAATTCTAGACATGCCTGTGGTTTGGTGGACCATCTTTCATACGAAAAAGATAGAAGGCAAAACAGCGAAATGTAGAAGGGCTGACAACAGAATAACTCAAGGACAACCTAGTCATTGACATTGGGTCCTAAATAAAGGGAAAGGTCAGGTGAAAGTAAAAATTCTGAACTTGGTCTCTCACCAAAGTACAGGTTCAAGTTTAGTCTCTATTCCTTCATGGGCTCACAGATACCAGTCACATGCTAGGAAATCTTTGATTGGGCAGAATGCAAACACTTGTCATACCTTTTGCCATTTCGTCCCAATGATATAATTTATTCAGAACCTGTGTCTGTATTTTCCTGCAAACAGTGACTCTGGTCAGATTTCAACCATACTTAAAACTGCCTGTTTCTAATACAAAGTGTCTTCCCCATTAATGAGAATCATTTTGCTTGTGAGTTTTCAGAACCCATGGCATTTGCTCTGGGTTCCCAGAGTGTTCTATTCAAGGAAGATAATTTTCTACTGTGGTCACCAAGACAACTCAGGGTTCCTTTGAAGGTATCTTCTTGACTCTGCTCCAGTAGAGTGTCAAGGGAGGTTCCTGAATCCCAACCCCATGCCAGTATAGTTGCTTGTCATGCTCAGCCTGGATTCCCACATCTCTTTTGATTACTGTTCTTCACTATAGCTGTGACTGGAAAAAGGCAGCTTTTTCTAAATCTATGTGTCTTAAGTGTTTTTCCTCATATAAGCTACTACAACTTTCCTCATTCCCCAAAAAGGTCTGGTCCCTAGGATCTGGACTTCCTTTTTAGCTCTTCTTTTTAAAGTTTTCTGTTTTACTTTGATATCAGAGCCAGATTTCTGCTGTCAATGACATCTTCTGGCACCTGCTATACAAGTATCTCTAACTTATTCCTGAAGAATTCCAGTAGTCTATGCTTTTGCATTGCCTACCATCTTTATTTTTCTAAAATGAAATATAAAACTAAAACAAAACATTGAGACTGTATTTGCATTTATTTTATATTTATGAGTGAGTCCTGTCATGTAAAGGGAGTTAGATCCCTTGTAAATGGAGGTAACTGTCATTGTGAGCTACCATATTGATGATAAAAAATGAATCTCTCTCTAAAAACACTTGCTAGTGCTCATAAACATCCAGCTATCTCTTCAACCCCTGGATAATATATTTAAAGGAACACATAGCTTTAGAAAACATATCTCACACCAACAGGCATATGGGAAGATATTTAGGACCATTAACTATTATTGAATTAAATTTAAACTAGAATACGTTTATCATAGATACTGATGCATAGCCAGTAACACAAATGCTGCTGCATAGACAAAATCATGAATACTATTGCATAGACACTACTTGCTACAACATAGCCACTCACAGGGATGCTACTACACAGCCTCTAGCATTGATAAAACCTAAAATCCAAGACTACAATACTGAGTGCTGAAGAACATACAGAACACCTGGACCACTCAGATATTGATCCTAAGAATGTCAAATAACGCACACTTTCCCACAATTATTTGTCAGTTTATCATAAAATAAATCATATTTTTAGTTTCAATCTCTCAGCTTCAAAATCCAGTTATTTCACAAACAGAAATAAAACTAGGTGTCTATATAAAGGTTTGTCCACAGAAACTTGCATGTTTGTTACTATTCCAAAATCCCGGAGACAGGAAAAAGCCTCACACAGAAGACTAAGCAAAATGATATAACAATAAGAATAACTATTAATCAGTAAATAAAATAGTTCATTAAAAGTGGCAATATAAGCAGCAACCTATTGACAGAGATTCAATTAGTGAAAAGGTGCAATGATGAAACTATTTGCCCACAACTGTTCTATTATGCATAATCTGAGATGCCTGGGAAAAGCTATTGTAGTCTCTTGTTTCTCAGGTATAACAGAAACTAAAATCTGTTGTTTTCTTTGACCAAAGTTAGAGAATATTTCTCCTTGGTCATCTGAATCATTTTGGGGGACTACAATAATAATTATTAAAACAGTTTCAATAATTTTCTGAGGGAAATTCTACCTGTATGTTTAAGAGTCATCTATAACCTACAGGTAGGTGCAGCTCTCACACTTCATCAATCAAACAAACCTTTTACAGGATCCACAATTAGTCTAAAGGCAGAGAATCAGTGACCATGGCTTACCACGCCCTAATGGGTAAAGCTACAGTGTAATCTCTACACATGGCTAAGGAAAATTTATGTGGACGATAGGACAGAAGGACTGCAAGAGACAGAAGACAAGGATGTGCCCCAAGAGAATGTCTTGTATACTTAGCAGGAATGCTGTACACATTAAATCTCACTATGGTTGCCTAAACAAGAGCGATGCAGTGACAATATCAGTAAACATGCTAACACAGTGGGGGAGGATTTCATTAGTACCTGACCCTAGATAAAGAGTTACAGGCAATCAATGGCTGCTGAGAGCCAGAGTTGGTAGTGATGGATAAATTAGTCTTCTCCAAGGATGACATCCCTAATAGGTTATTTAATTTTAAATAACCTATTAAACCTGGTATAAAGTCTCCCCCACATCTGTGTGTGTGTGTGTGTGTGTGTGTGTGTGTGTGTGTACTTGTGCATACTAGTGTGGATATATTGGCATTTGATTGTAATTACAATTATAATTATAGAAGAAATGGTCTCATGAAATGGAAATTTCTGGTTTCTTTAGAGATTCAGTTGTATCTTGTGATGTTTTTCTAGAAATTCTCTTAATTCTTATTAGATATTTTCTTTATTTACATTTCAAATATTATCCCCTTTCCTGGTTTCCCCTCTGAAAACCCCCTAACCTATCCCTCCCCCCTGGCCCTGCTCACAAACCTACCCTCTCCTGCTTCCCTGTCCTGGCATTCCCCTATGCTGGGGTATCAAGCCTACTCAGGACCAAGGGCCTCTCCTCTCATTGGTGTCCAACAAGGCCATTTTCTGCTACATATGTATCTGGAGCCCTGGGTCTCTCCAGGTGTACTCTTTGGTTGTTGATTTAGTCCCTGGGAGCTCTGGGAGTATTAGTTGGTTCATATTGTTGTTCCTCCTACGTGGCTGTAAACCCCATTCAGCTCCTTGAGTCCTTTTTCTAGCTCTTCCACTTGTGACCCTGTGCTCAATTTAATGGTTGGCTAAGAGCATATTACTCTGTATTTGTCAGGTACTGGCAGAGTCACTCAGGAGAAGGCTATATCAGGCTCCTCTCAGAAAGAACTTGTTGGCATCCACAATAGTGTCTGGGTTTAGTAACTGTATATGGGATGGATGCCCAGGTGGAGAAGTCTCTAGATGGTCTTTCCTTCAGTATCTGGTGCACACTTGGTCACTGTATCTTCTCCTGTGGCTATTTTGTTCCCCCTTTACAGAAGGACCAGAAAATCCATACTTTGGTCTCCCTTCTTCTTGAACTTTGTTTGGTCTGTGAATTTCATCTTGGGTATTCTGAGCTTCTGGGCTGATATCCACTTATCAATGAGTGTATACCATGTATGTTCTTTTGTGATTGTGTTACCTCACTCAGGATGATATTTCAAGATCCAAACATTTGCCTGCAGATTTCATAAAGTCATTGTTTATAGTAGTTGAGTAGTATTACACTGTGTAAATACACCACATATATTGTATCCATTCCTCTGTTGAGGGACGTCTGAGTTCTTTCCAGATTCTGGCTTTTATAAATAAGGCTACAATGAGCATAGTCAAGAATGTGTCCTTATTACATGTTGAAGAATCCTCGGGGTATATGCCCAGGAGTCGTATAGCAGAATCCTCCAGTATTATTATGTCCACTTTTTTGAGAAACCACCAAACTGATTTCCAGAGTGGTTGTACCTGTTTTCAATTCCATCAGCAGTGGAGGAGTGTTTGTCTTTATCCACATTCTTGCCAGTACCTGCTGTCACCTGAGTTTTTGGTCTTTTGTTCTAAGATCATGAATTGACAAATGGGACCTCATATAATTACAAAGTTTCTGTATGGCAAAGGACACTGTCAATAGGACAAAACAGCAACCAAGAACTTGGAAAAAGATCTTTACCAACCCTACATCTGATAGAGGGCTAATATCCAATATATACAAATAACTCAAGAAGTTAGACTCAAGAGAACCAAATAACCCTATTTAAAAATGGGGTACAGAGCTAAACATAGAATTCTCAATTGAGGAATACTAAATGGCTGAAAAGCACCTAAAGAAATGTTCACGATCCTTAGTCATCAGGGAAATGCAAATCAAAACAATCTGAGATTCCACCTCACACTAGTTAGAATGGCTAAGAACAAAAACTCATAGAAACTCTCTTATAAAAGATGTTTTTGCTGAAGCAGATCTGTGGGAGGGTGTTTTGCTAAGAACAGACACATGGTGCTTTTATGGAGGTAGCATGGAAAAAGGGCATATAATCTTTTGTTAGGGTGCTTGAGAGAACATGTGATATTTGGAAAGGATATAAATATAGCTCAACAGATAGTGAATGATGCTGAATGGTATTGGTATACTTTGTCATTCTTTACTGGTCATTATTTGTCGTGACCTCATAAAGAAAAGGCAACAAAAACTTCTGGTCCTGTTCTGGCAGCTTCTTGGTGGTTTTGTGTATTTGTGCTCACTGGTACAGTCTTAGGTTTTTTGTGGACCTACTGTTGCGGAATCATGAGTGATATTTGCAAGTGGATCAAACTGCTGATTCATTTGAACTAAACTGTGGCTATCCTGACAACAAATTGAATTTGCTCCAAGAAGTATTTTGTGGACCAAAACAGATCCATATCCTCTTTTGTTTTATAAACCTTTCCTTTCCACTACCGCTGGTGAGTGGTGGGCTAGAATGGAGGTTAAAGCATTTAAGAATCCTTACTAAAAATAAGTTTTAAAATATATATTCCTACAGTCTCATAAACTTGAGAGAGAAACAGAGAGAGAGAGAAAGAGAGAGAGAGAGAGAGAGAGAGAGAGAGAGAGAGAGAGAGAGAGAGAGAGAGAGAGAGAATAGTGAGTTGAATGGGTAGAGATAAGGGGGAGTTGATATCAATGCTGTATACTCTTGTAAAAAATTCTCAAATATTAAAGTTACACACACACACACACACACACACACACACACACATATGCGTTCTTAAGCAGACATCTGATCAGACATTCTGGTTCTTGAAATCTTGCAGCAAGTAACTGGATATGTAAATGGAATTCTCAAAGGCACCAGAATGTGAAAGAAAACTTGAAACTGCATTTTATAGCCAAATAAATCACCCTTTGCCATTCTAAAAGCTTACATGCACTCTAGAAAAGGTAGTTAAGCCTTTGTAGGTCTTGGGAATATAGACATTCTGGGTTAGCTTGACTTCCTTTTAAGAATGTGTAGATTGGAATATTTTTGCATAGCTCTTATCATTTGCCTTTCATAGCATAGCTGCTAGGTCCCAAGTCGGTGAAGTAGATGCTTGACTAGGATCTTCGGTAGACGAAGATAAATAAAACACCAAAAGTTGAAAATTATCCAATAACTGTTTTTTCCTTTTCTATTAGTTGCAACAAATTTAGTGACTGAGAATAATGTGTATTTCCTACTTTCCAGTTTGTGTGCAGAATACAGGCACAGTTCATTTGGACTACAAAGCATTTATCATGTCTGTTTCCATAAGAATGTCAACTGGTAAATCCCCACTTCCAAATTCACTTTCTTATTGTCAGAGTCATGTTCCAGTGTCTAGGAAAAGAAGTGCCATGGCTTCCTGCAGGTATGTTGGCTAAACTGCCTTCACTTCTCACTGACCACTCATGTACATTCCACATAAGTCTGCTTATGTATTCACTCTTTAGAACAACCCAAGTCTAGGAAAAATGTGGAGCCTTGTATACTGTGTAGCCATGTAAGTTTATTATATTGCTAGAATCACATCACCACTGCCATGTACTGTTAAACAGGAGAAACAAGAGTTTTTTATCCAGATACAGAGAAGTGAGTGGCTAAAATGAGGTATAAAGCACCGAGGGTCCATCTCCTTCAAAAATATTGTGAGTTAGCTACATTTAATGTGGTTTACATAGCCTACTATAACAGTAAACACTCAGAAAGTGGTAGCTATTACCTGAATAGAAGAATACAAAAGTGTTCATAGGTACACATACATTTTCTAATATGCAGCAGGGATTCAAATGTGTTATTACAAAACTCACTCAAAAGTGTACACCAACAATGTGCAAACCCAAAGTCTTTGCTTTTCATGTACCATTCCCACAACACACACTCTGATGAAAAGGAGTCTGGGTTTCTGCTTTGTTTACCCTGACATTCATCCATTGTTCTGTCCCCTCCAAAATCACTAACATGCATCTATAACAGTCTGTCAAGGATTCTGATTTTGCTTTGCTGAAGAGATTGCCACCAGTCAATCATTAGAAGAGTGAAGCATACCTGGCATGCTGGTATGATATATAAATGTAAGTGCTTTACGTTGAAGAGAAAAAGAAAAAAAATGTGGGGAAAGAATTAATGTATCTAATTAGATATAGTACTTGGTCCAAAATATTGGGATGATTATCAGATACCTTAGTTTTTTAAGTGTCAATTCTGTTTTACTTGTCAACTGGAAAAGTAGACAATACTCCAATGCAGGAAGGTATTCATTATATTTCTTCCTCATCATTACCAGCTCCAGCCCCACACTGGCCGGCCTTAGCATTCTTCCTCTTCTCTAGGCTTGAGCGGCTACCACAATAAGGAGACCACAATAAGGAGACGGGAGGGAGAAGCCAATGTGCTTCTGGGCGTACAGACAGACAATAAAGGATGGGTTGGCCATCACCTGCTGCAGACCCCGCCCCACCCTGATTTCACCCTGGTGAGTGAGCACATGAAGATGGTAAGTAGATTTATCCAGCCACAGTTTACAGACCTGGGTCTGCAGGGGACTCTTCAAGAAAGCCTCAGTTTTTAGGCTGAGGATGTAATCCAGCTTCAGTTTGCCCTCATCCAGCACCTCAGTGCTAACAAGTCCCCTCAGTAGAACTACACTGTCTTCAGAAAGACATGGTGGGTCCTGTTCATCCAGCCTCAGCAGATCCCGGGCAGGCTTACGGCTCTTCATCAGCACAAGTCACGTTCATTCCGGAGCCTAGACTCTCTGACCAGTTTCAGTTCCTGGTCGAGACACAATTTCTCAAAGGATCTCTGTGGGGTCACTTAGGTTTTTTGACAAACCAAACATCTGGCAACCGGCATGTTGAAGTCTCTAGGCCCATTGCGGCTACAAACTCATGCCCGTGACCCAGATACCTTTGTTTAATGCATTAAATAATTTTGTTTTGACATATCTTTCCAAAACTTATAAGCTTTATAACTTCTTGAAATACTTAATAGGAATAGTATTATATTTATAAACTAATGTGAAAATATGAGGAAGTTATGTAAATAAATTTTCTCATAAATTCAGAATAAAAAGGAAATATGTTTTATAAATTTTTAAAATGAAAGCAAAACTAATTTCCTCTAGAACTGAATAAATGGTTTAGAAAGTTAGAAAATATTATATTATCTTGGACATAATAAGCAAATTTCCTAATTAATTTTGTACATATAGATGTGATAATCAAATAAGATGTTAAAAATGCATAAATATTAGACCTAATCAAAAAATCTTAATTTAGCACCCAAGCATAATGTATGTAAATATGTCAATTATTTTTTACATAACTAAAATGAATATTCATATCAAATTTATATTAAGTTATTATTTATTATTTCTATTAATTCCTACAACTCCTACTTTAATAAATAATGATAAAATATCTATCTGTAAGTATTATTAACAGGCATTTCCTTACCCTCAGAGACACAGAAATAGTTCAGATTAGATGAGATTAAAAATAGATAAAGGCAAGTTTATTAGGAGGCAGGTCTTGGGTGGGCTCACTGATCTTACAGGTGGAGGTCAGTGAAGTCACACATCAAGGCTACAGGAGGGCGGGCGGCTTGGAGACTTTAGGTGAGGAGTGGTGACTTGTCAGCTAGGTGCAGGGATTGCGATCACACATGGTCAAAAACTGAGCCCCTGTGGGCGGGCACTCCAGGGTGGGCTGCCGTAACGGGGGAGATGGGGAGTAATTACGTGTTAGCCCAGTATTATCTGCAAGCATATGGAGGAGTTTCCTTTGAGGGCAGGTTGGGGGAAGGAGGCCAGACAGGGTTTCCCAGCTTGTGAAGGGGATAAGCAGAAGTTCTGGCCTAACAATTAGTAGTGTATGTTGTACAATTAGAGTATATTATGTTCTCTGCAATATAGACGTGTGTGTGTCTGTGTGTGTGTGTTTACTAGATTCAGATCAGCTTAACACACAGTAGAGTCATCAGAGAAGAGAGGGAACCCCCCATTCAGAAAATGCCTTCATAAGATCTAAGCTAAAGGCAAGTCTGTAGAGAATTTTCTCACTTAGTGATAGACGGAGAGACCACAGTTCATTGTGGGTTGTGCCATGCTTGGTATAGCAGTACTGAATTCTATGAGAAATCAGGCTGGGCAAGCCAAGTAGAGCAAGCCAGCTCTGGGGTCTCTCTATCAACTCATTCTTCCACGTTGCTGTCTTGCTTGAGTTTCTGCCTTGGCTTCCTTCAATGATGAGCACTGATAAGGAAGGGTAAGCCTAATGATTTCTTTCTCCCCGATTTGCTTTGGTCATTGTGTTTCATCATGGTAATAGTAACTCTAACTAGGAACACATAAAAGTATGTAATGAATTTGTGAGGTAGAGGTAAAAAGAGCATTATTCATGATATGATAAGAACATAGTAATTCCAAATGTAGACCATCTTTTGGCAATGCTGTAAGAATATCAGCACATATGTCATCTGCCATTGATCTTTTTCATCTATTGTAATAACTAGACCATATATAATTCTTCTCACTTGTAATTTTATTTTAAGGAAGGACATTAACCAGAATCATGATATTCTTTATATCTTCTTGCAACACTGCTCCAATGTTTATCCCATACAAGGTACACTTTTAACCTCCAAGAGAAATGGATTTTATAAATTTCCTGTATATTTAGTGATGCAACTATTGCTGGTTGGATGCCTGAATGAAAGGTGGAGGAGGTTCATTATGGAGAATAGAGGAACTCCTGCCAAAGTGATAACTAGAGTGGATTTTATTTGTGTTGGTGACACGGGCAAGGCCAAACCCAATGATTCCAAAGACTCAGACCTATGGAAAGATGGCAAGGTTTCCAACCCTAACCCCATTAGGCTCAGAGGGAAGTGGGAAAGTCTCCTTCAGGGGGTCACATCTGAGTTTCAGAGTGTGTGCAGAAAACTTCGCCATCGCTTTCTTAATCTGGTGATTATAGCCTACAGGCTGTTCCTCCACAGAGACTGCTACAGAAAATAGTCAACTCTTGTCTCACCAATTCAGCTATGAAGTGTAAGCCTTGCCTCTTTATTTGCATCTAATAAGCACAATCCCTTGTTCAGATGTATGCAAAAATGCTGCTTCCTGGTTCAACTGAATATAACAAGAGGTTTCATGCTGCTATGGTTTCTCCACCAGAGAACATAGACCACATAAATATAGCTTTACCATATGTTTGTGTGTTTGTCTTTTTGTTTCCATTCCAAGATTGTCTTAGTAAGGTCTGCCTCAAGCCATACAAGATATAGTTCACATGCTATACTACACTGAAGATTAGGAAGCACACTGAGGTGCTAAGGAGGCTCAGTAAGTGCTGGCTGTACAAATATGCCAGGGTGACTCAGATCCCAAAAGCACATATAAAGAGCTGTGCATGGCAGTCCTTCTGTAACCTTACACAGGACCTCAGAGACCTTATGGAGAACATGCTAGAGGAGAAGGATCCTAGAGATCACTGGGCAACCAGTTTAGCTGAATTGGGAAACTATAGGCTCTGTAGCCAACCCTGTCTCAAAAAGTACATGAGACCGTGGTAGAAGAAGACACTAACAAGGAGTTCTGCCCTCTATGTGCGCACACACACACACACACACACACACACACACAGAGAGAGAGAGAGAGAGAGAGAGAGAGAGAGAGAGAGAGAGAGAGAGAGAGAGAGAGTTCAGAACACACAGCTCTAACTGGATGTCTCCATCAAGTCCCACTCCTCATAACTCAGGGAACTCTGCAGAAGAGAAGATGAAGACAAGCCAGAAGAGATGGAGGACACCAGGAGAACAAGGCCTTAAATCAACTGAGCAAGGCTCATATGAACCAAGAGAACGAAGCAGCACATGCAGGGCCTGCATGGGTCTGACCAGGTCTTCTGTGCCTATTGTATGACTTCCAGGTTAGTGTTTATGTAGGATTTCTGACTGCAAATAAGTGGGTCTCTGAATTTTTTGCCTTCTCTTGGGATCTTTTATTTTTTCTCTGTTGCTTTGCCTTGTCCAACTTTGATGTGATGGTTTTAGTTTTATCTTATTTATTTTGTCAAAAAAAATGGTCACTTTCCATTTTGTCTAATTGGTTGTATAAAGAAAACAAACAATCATGAAATGAAGAGCTGGACATTGAAGTACTAGCCGATGAGTCAGACAAAGAAACCTCTGCCAAGCAAATGTTACCAAGTATAGATCACACATGCGGAATTCTTGGCCAAGTAAGTCTTAGAAGCACAGACCAAAGATCTCACTTTACCAATGAGAAAATGGAATGAAGAGATGCTACTATTCAGTTGAGTTGGTAGGACAAATTTTGTCCATTAGTACTACAGGCACCAATTCAAAAAACAGGAATAACAGAGGGAAAAAAAGAGATCATTGGGTTTCCATTGTGGTGCTGGATGCCTCCAGAGCCCCTGGAGGGATTTTGTTAAGATCTGCTTTAGGCAACTGGAAGGCCAAGTCCTTCAGGGAAAGCTCTATGAGCCCATGCACCATTTACTATCCCATCATGTATATTTTCTGGAGTTGCTTCCAATGTTGTAAGTACATAGCTGTAGAAACTGAATGGCATGAGTTTGTAAAATTCCTTTTCATCTTTGCTAGTTTAAAAATGGAATTCTTTTAGTCCAGTTTTTGAGTTCAGAAAGAGAAAGTCATCATTAATATTGTTTAGTATCTAAATTGAGGACAAAAATTAAGGGTGGATCAAAGCAAGTACAATAGTTTTCACATGCCATGGCAATAGCACATAAACTATTAGGGATATTGATGCTGGAATCCATATGAGATTATGTTTTAAGAAAGTATTTTTGAAAATATCACAGAAGGAAGTTCAGGCAGATAAGTCTGAGCCAGAAAACCTGTGGGGAGATCACAGTCTGTGCAAACAAATAGAGCTCTCTCTCATAAACTTCATATGAGTTTGTGAAAAAAAATGTACTTGAAAAATGAGCATATAGGATGCCTCTAAAAACAAGAAATGAAATAACTAATAATAATACTTACTAATAAGTAAGTAGAGATGTATGGGTATGCTGGCTGTGATGTTTTCCAACTATATGCCATTGTGAAGTACCATTTTCATCTAAATTGATGATGTATTCTATTTAATAACAACAAAAGCATAATACAATTATTACTTACACCAGTAACAATTCAGTAACTATTGAATTTATATTATCAAGTATTAGGTGCTGATATAATTATATGTGCAATATTAAAATGGATGGTAGAGCAAAGGCTTAGCTATACCATCTTGGCCACAAATATATCCACAAATATTGATTTGATCTATGATATTTCAGTGATGAGGTAATCACTGGGAGACATGAACTTTTGAGCTTTATCATAACTTAATGGGATCATAATACTGTATACATCTGAGACCATCACGATGAGAACAGAGACAAAGAAAGAGAAAGAGGGAGTCACATGTCCACTTGTGCATATATACTTATATATGAACATAAATATAGAAGAGAATGTAAGGTGTGGAAACATGTGAAATTTACAAATTTATAGGAAAATAGTGTACTGATATCTCTCTTTCAGGGACCTTTACTGATACTGACAAACAAGGGGTACACATGGTTCCAGCAAAAAATGTGGCAGAGGAAGGCCTTGTTGGGCATCAGTGGGAGGAGTGGTCCTTGGTCAGGTAAAGGCTCAATAGAGGCCCCAACAACGGGAAACCAAGGGGAGGGGGGTGTGGGAGTGTGTCAGGTGGAGTGGCATATCCATGGAGGTGGCATATCCATAGAGGCAGGAGGTGGGAGGAGGGGTTGGGGGTCTTTGGGTAGGGAGGATATCGGGAAAGGTTTTACCATTGGCAATGTAAACGAAGACGATATTCAATAAAAGTAAATATTAAAAAATATACCACACAAAATACTAATATAGGACTTACACTTAATCCTGAAGCAAAAACTTTACAGAGAAACCTTAAGAAAACGTACATTAAAAACGCTTAATCTGAATGATTAATTTAGATTACAGTTCAAATGAAAAGTATACCATGCTACAGGTATACAGATAAAACAGCTTTGCTCAATCCTTGTCAATGTCCTTTCGGAGGGCAAGCTCACATGTTGAAGAAATCAGTGTATATGTTGATTAACACTATAAGCAAATTGTAAAGAGATAGACCTAATATGTGCATGTGTATACACACCTATATGCATATATTTATACATACATACTATATTGGTTCCTGAATAATTTTGAGATTAGCAAACTAAATATGCAGAACTGTTTGTTTGTAAATATGCAGAAACTGCAGAACAAAAGTCCAATATAGGTACAAATTCTCAGAAAGATTTGACCTTCTAATATTTGACTATATTTTATCTGTCATTGGTTTGATTTCAACAATGTGATTTCAACAATGTATAACTCAATTGACATATGTGCAATAGGCGTCATCAACTTTAAGAATTATCATGCATTTTCTGATTTGTGCTGAATGGATAGATGATAGATAGATAGATAGATAGATAGATAGATAGATAGATAGATAGATCAATCTAGTGCTGATGAAATGCTACAAGCCTGTCTCCTGTGATGATCAGCATTTCCACTTGTAACTGTAAGCCATAAGAAACACCTTCTCCATTATGTTGTTTTTGTCAGGATATTTTATCACAACTAAAACGTTGCTACACCACAAACCATACCAGCTTATGAGAATGCACTTCCATGATCATAGGATTAGAGAAAATCTTTGGTCTCTCTCTCTCTCTCTCTCTCTCTCTCTCTCTCTCTCTCTCTCTCTCTGTCTGTCTGTCTCTCTCCTTCTCTCTCCCTAAAACACACACACACACACACACACACACACTCAGGCACACACAAACACGCAAACACAAACAGGCAAACACATATTTTATTTTATGTATGAACACAAGATAACAGGGACATTGCTCAGAAAAAAATGCTGTCTGAGTATTATTAATGCAGAGCTTTAGTTAATGTGATAAATGTGACAAAAACAGTAAGTCATCATAGTGATTTCATTATATTCAGGGCTATCTTACATGGAAGTTATTTTGTGACCATCATGCCTGTATACCATCAGTCTGTCTGGGAAACAAACTTCCTTTCTCCTTGTTACAATTCTGTATGCTTCTGTCTAGCCTGGGAATTAAATTGATGTAAAAAACATTAACAAAAATACACCACCTAAATATTACAAATGATACATAGATCAGGAGCATCAGTGGAGAAATAAAAGTGCCACAGCATTGAACTTTTCATTCTATGTTAAAGAGAGACTAGTAAGTTTTGAAAAAAACAACTAAATCTTGTGGTTAGGCTTGAAGATGAAAGATGCTTTTAAAAGATCAGTGGGCAATTCTATAGATTTGAATGCCCTATTTGGATGATGATAATGTTTCTTTACTCCACATGGTGAAGTATCTTCCACCTGGGCCCTTTATTTTCGTAACTTGGAAGAAACAGAAGGAAGGTCAGAGTGAGAAACTTGCACCTGCTGTGTTTGAAGTGTCTTTAGCTCAAAATAATTCATATGCCAAAGCAGAAGATTAGGGGGTGGTTTATTCTAAGTGGTGTATTTTTGGGGCAGTGTGTTCTGAATTCTAATGCAGCCCCATGAGGGAGGAGTGAGAAACTACAGGTTTGGCTCTAGAAGGCTTTGCTTCTAATTAAACAGCTAATTCCAAAGGAATATAGTCACAAATCACAAGAGACTAGAAAAAAGTAATTGTACCAAAAAGCTTTTTAGAAACCATACCAGGCAATAGGGTTTTTTTATTTGTTTGTTTGTTTGCTTGTCTTGTTTTTTGTTTTTCTAATATTTTCTCTGATCAAGTAGAAGAAACATGTTTTAGTTTACAGTCAAGTTTTCATACATGAAAACAATTAGGGCACAGCCAAGTGTCAGCAAGTAAAACTCACCTTTAATTCTTGTGAAGCACTTATTCCATTTCATGTAATTTTGATACAATTAGCAAGACTTTACTTTGATAACACATATCACTAGGAAGCTATTAACTGAAGCCTGAGATGTCTCTAAGGGTAATTCCAAATATATAAAGCATTTAAGCTAAAGAGGGAGGATTTGAGAAAGAGAAAACTGATAAAAATTTAGAGTGGAAAGATGGTGTCTTAGTCGGGATTTCTATTCCTGCACAAACATCATGACCAAGAAGCAAGTTGGGGAGGAAAGGGTTTATTCAGCTTACACTTCTGCATTGCTGTTCATCACTAAAGTAAGTCAGGACAGGAACTCAAGCAGGTCAGGAAGCAGGAGCTGATGCAGAGGCCATGGAGGGATGTTTCTTACTGGCTTGCTTCCCCTGGCTTGCTCAGCCTGCTCTCTTATAGAACCCAAGAGCACCAGCCCAGGGATGGTACCACCCACAAGGGGCCCTCCCTTCCTTGATCACTAATTGAGAAAATGCTCCACAGCTGGATCTCATGGAGGCACTTCCCAAACTGAAACTCCTTTCTCTGTGATAACTCCAGCCTGTGTCAAGTTGACACACAAAACCAGCCAGTATAGATGGTGACTACCATTCCAGTTCTATATGACTTTTGTGAGTTTTTACCAGCCAGTTAATTTAGGGCCTTTGGATTTTACCTATTACAACAATCGAGCCACAGTTCACCATCAATAAAAACACAAACTAAAACTTATTTCCTACTAAATATAGAATGTATAAAAATAAAGTGATAGAACATCATAGAATTTATTCAAATTATTATTTTTAAAAATAATAGCAAAGATGTGATTTATTTGAACATATAACTTGCTGAAAGAAGGCAAGACCACTCTGCTAGAGTTGCAAATACATGTGTTTTAATTATTCAGTTTTCTCTTCTTAGTTGAGAAACTATTCTATACACATGTGGACATCCAGTAGAGAAAGCAGAAATTATGCTTCTCTCAGATATGTTAGCCTGTTCCAACTACCACAGCAAACCACCCCAGGTTGAATATCCATTTTAGTTTTGTCAGACTGCCATAACAAATTAATCCAGGCTGGGTGGCTGTGTTTGCCTGTCCCAAGTGCCATAACAGATTATCACAGGTTAGGTGCTTTAAACAACAAAGGATTGTTGGTTCCGAGGCTTGCCCTTGGTTTGCAGGCTGATAGTTTCTTCTTCTTTACTCTCGTGGCTTTCCTTCAGTGAGAATCCTCGTCTGTGAAGGGAGGATCCAGTTATATGAAGGTATGGTCTAGATGTTGCACTAATTTTAACATTACTACTTCTAAAGACCACATCTAAAAATATATTTACATTATGACATTCTGAGGTACTGTGGCTAGTACTTCAAGATACAAATTATGAATAATAATAGTACACTTTGCAATATCAATTAATAGATTTTTTATTAGCTATACTGTCATTTCTTTTTTTTTACTTTTTTAAATTAGATATACTCTTCATTTACATTTCAAATGTTGTCCCCTTTCCTTTGTCCTCCCCCCCAGAAAGTCTCATAACCCATCTCCCCTCTCCCTGTTCCCCAATCAACCCCCTCCCACTTCCCTGTCCCAGCATTCCCCCACACTGCTGCATCGAGCCTTCCCAGGACCAAGAGCCTCTCCTCCCCTTGATGTCCAACAAGGCCAACCTCTGCTGCCTATGTGTCTGGAGCCATGGGTAACTCCATGTGCACCCTCTGGTTGATGGTTCTGTCCCTGGGAGCTCTGGGGGAGCTCTTAGTGACTCATATTGTTGCTCCTCCTATGGTGCTGCAAACCCATTCAGCTCCTTGGATCCTTTCTCTAGCTGCCCATTGGGGACCCTGTGCTCAGTTCAATGGCTGGCTGAGAGTGTCTACCTCTGTTTTTGCTATGCACTGGCAGAGCCTCCCAGGTGACAACTATATCCAACTCTAGTCAGCAAGTCCTTGTAGGCATCTATAATAGTGTCAGGATTTTGTAACTGTATATAAGATGCATCACAAGGTAGGGTAGTCTCTGGATGGTCTTTCCCTCAGACTCTGCTCCATACTTTGTCTTTGTATCTCCTTCTGTGGGAATTTTGTTCCCCCTTCTAAGAAGGACCAGAGTATCCATACATTGTCTTCCTCCTTCTTGAGCATCATTTGATATGTGAATTGTATCTTGAGTATTCCAAGCTTCTGGGTTAATATCCACTTATCAGTGAGTGAATACCACTTGCATTCTTTTCTGATTGGGTTACCTCACTCAGGATGATATTTTCTAGTTCCATCCATTTGTCTAATAATTTTAAGAAGTTAGACTCCAGAAATGAATCCACATACCTATGGTCACTTGGTCTTTGACAAAGGAACTAAAACTATCCAGTGGACAAAAGATAGCCTTTTCAACAAATGGTACTGGTTCAATTGGCAGTTAACATGCAGAAGAATGCAAATCGATCCATTCTTATCTCCTTGTACTAAGTTCAAGTCCAAGTGGATCAAAGACTTCCACATACACAACCATTCTGGAAATCAGTTTGGCGGTTCCTCAGAAAACTGGGCATAATACTACAGAAGGACTCTGTTATACTACTCCAGAGAATTCTCCAGCATGTAATAAAGAAACATGTTTCACTATGTTCATTGCAGCCATATTTATAATAGCCAGAAGCTGGAAAGAAACCAGATTCCTCAACAGAGGAATGGATACATAAAATGTGGTATATTTACACAGTGGAATACTACTCAGTTGTCATTTATTTAAAAGGAATGAAAACATTGTGTTTCCAATGTGTTCAGTGTATGGTCAAAATTAAGTCATTGAATTTTTTCTATCATTAAATATTGAAACATCTTATTAAAATTATACTATCTCATTGATAATTACTAGATTTCATTAACATTTAGTAAAAATCAAAGCAGAGTTAACAGAATCACCTTATAATATTTTATTTTAGCAAAAATTAAAACTTTTTAGGGCAAACATAAGCACAGTATCTTCATATTCAACTTTAATTGCATAGGCTATATTATAAATATTTTGGCAGAAATTAACATTTTCAAAAGTAAATTCAGGATATAAAATGAATGATTAATCTATTCACATATTTAAATGTAAGAGTCAGGATTAATATAAAGCTTTGTTTTAAGTTTCTTAGTTCTCCACAGAAAAAAGCAAAAATTTTTCATCAATTTTCTTTGTGGAGAATATAATACTAACATAACTTCATTTTAACCAGCAAAACTATAAACATGAACTAATTTTCCGCACATCTAATATTTGTGGTTGCATGAAACTTAATATGTGTATTGAGATTTTGCATGTTTATACAAAATACATTTATAGATAATGAATATGACTTCCTTTCTTTAATAAGGTTAAGCAGGTAGAATTTTTGATCACCTTTTCTGGAAAAATTCACCTCTTTTTATAGTATGAAAAATTATAACTGTCTAAGTGGTGAATGACAGAAGAAAGGCAAAGAGCAAATTCTGAATATATTTAGAACATACTCAGCTAGAAGACCTGAAAAATCTAGAATAGCTATAAAAGGTCCCATTTTCTAGGAGAAAGGGGAAAGCGTGGAGTTAAACAAGGACTTTTCAAAGAGAACTGCTGTCTGTTTATTTTATTTTATTTTTTTACATAGTAAAAGCAATATACAACAAACCAGTAGCCAGCATCAAACTAAATTGAGAGAAACTTGAAGCAATCCCACTAAAATCAGGGACTAGACAGAGCTGCTCCCTTTTTCCTTATCTTTTCAATATTGTACTTGAGGCACTAGCTCGGGCAATTAGACAACATTGCCCGAGGTCAATAGGAGGTCAAAGGGATACAAATTGGAAAGGAAGAAGTCAAACTATCATTATTTGCAGATGATATGATAGTCTACCTAAGTGACCCAAAAAACTCCACTAGAGAACTCCTACAGCTGATAAACAACTTCAGCAAAGTGGCAGGTTATAAAATCAACTCAGGCAAATCAGTAGCCTTCCTATACTCAAAGGATAAGCAGGCTGAGAAAGAAATTAGGGAAATGACTCCCTTCATAATAGTCTGTTTATTATCTATGGAGTTTTTATACTAATGATTCTTTTACCAACAAACCCATTGGCAGTGACAAATGAACAAGTAAGCTAAACTTCAGACCCTAATCTTGTACAATCGATCATTTCAAATTCTTTGATCCCACCTCATTATTGAGGATTAAGAAGTGGTAACAGTCATAAATCTATATAAATGAAAGCATTTTATCATTGGACATAATTATTTTCATGGAAATTTTTACAATTTCCATGAAATCGACAGATAAATCCCAATGATTCAACAGAAAAATTCCCAACAATCAACAGATAAATAGCTTACCAGACATATGCATGTATGTTCATTTGTATCATACAGCAAACTTACTCTGTCCACTTGCAGCTCATACCCAACTAGGAAGATACAGACATGGTACAAAAGTATAAAAGTAGGTTCTAGTGCTTCTAATATTAATATAGTGATTCTGGTAGTATGCTGACTTCAGAAGATGATCAGAGGAGTACTTTTTGAATGAACTGCTCAAAAAGTTTCCATCTACACAATGTGACATTTAGTGGTAGTAGATGAGACTTCAGTAATCACAATGAGCCACTAATTGCCAGGAACACTCCAGGAAAACCAGAATATATTTTTGCTCACTTTTACTGGTTGGAGGTAAGCTGAAATCAACTGGAAGGAAAAGAGTTCTGTGTATAAGAATATCATATGTGATAGTATAGCCCCACAAAGTAAGATAAACTTTCTTCACCAAAAATTTTAAAAAAGAAATTTCTAGTATAAGATAATGAAGTGTCCGGGTTATCCAGCTATGGTCCTAAGACCTAATCTGATCTATGCTATCATAGGGACATAGAAAACATCTCTACATCATTGTTTATCCATAGTCATGTTCTTTCTTGTCACAGCAGAAGAGTTAAGACTCAATACCAAAAGCTAGTACATCAGACCATATCTTCACAAATTCTCAATTTTTGCTGCCTCACAATATGATGTATTCCGGTGGTATACCTTGCCCTAAACTACAAAATAAATCAGAGAAAAACTCATGAATAATTAATATGCATCTATAATAACAATGTAAGGAAAGAACATGAACCTAATGTACTATTACAACCCAAAGAATGAAAAAAAAATAATCTTATACAATAGCAGGCTGCAAACTACCAAAGCCCTTCTGGTCCGTTTGCATGTTTCAAGGGCATGAACATCATGCATGTTCAGAAGCATGAGTACAAATGTAAACAATGTGATTGAAAAAGTGAAAAAAATTCTAGCACATATTCACTACTTAATTTTCCCAGACCTTTAATAAGCAAACAGCACCAGTTTTACTTAAACTATTTGATAAAACAGAAAGATAAAGTAAATGTCCAAACTCATTCTTGAAGTAATTATTAGCTTGATACAAAAATCAGATAAAGACACACACAAAAAAATAATGCCAAACTTCCCATAAAACACATTCAAATTGAATTCACCAATGAATATAAAAATTCATATACCTTCCCCTAGAGGTAGTGCAGGTGTGGCAGCCGAGTCACACGTGCATCGGTAGGTGGCAGAGAGGGGAGAGACCTATCTAAGCTCAGTGTTCCAAACTTTGAATATCTGAACAATTAGTAACCTAACAGTTCCAGAAAACAAACAAGCAAACAAACCAAGCAAGCCTGGAGTGAGCACCAATGCAGCTACTGTTAGCCTAGACAGGCAGCCAGCATGAAACTAATACAATTTGGCATGAGGAAGGCCTGGACAACAAGCAATGCAGAGACTAGAAAAACCCAACCTAGGACAGAGCACCATGGGCAGGAGTGAGCCTGAGACACACAACCTGTGCAAGGGGCCACTATGGTGGGCCAGGTGAGAAGTATACTCACAACGACCATGAGAAGATTGTTATAAGGTCCAGACTTGGAGCTAGGTTCGATGACCACCCGTCTAATTCCACAGTGAATGAGCAGGCATACCGTTCCTGAGACTACTTCTAAGACAACCCCCAACACTCAGAGGCTATGGGCAGCACTAAGAGGAGCAAGTAAGTAGTGGAGAAATAGAATCAGAAGGATGTGGGCTCAATTAAGAGAGGCATAACTGAAAATTTGAGGGTTGTAGGGAAAGCCCGACGTGAGTAGCTGGTAATGATACCTGAGACCACAGTGGGGTCCTGGCCTGTGCTACCACCAAGAGACATGTCTGGGTCATGGCCCAACAGCAGTGAAGGTCTCTTACTAGCAAAGCCAGGCGGATATTATTGGTGTGGGTTGCCATCTGGAGACGTGTGGATGTCTGAGGGCTTTGCAGAGCTGGCTCTACCCTCACCAGGGCATCATGGGAGAGCTGGCTCTGTAGGCAGGACAGCAGGAGACTGACCTCACTCTTAGCCAACTGAGGTACTTGGAAGAACAGAGGACCCATACATTGCAGGAGTTTTGGGTGAGCAAGTCGCTAAGGTCATAAGTGCAGGAGAGCTGTCCATGCCTCTTGACTGCTATTCAAGTAGTAGTAGTAGTAGTAGTAGTAGTAGTAGTAGTAGTAGTAGTAGCAGTAGTAGTAGTAGTAGTAATGTTGTTGTCATCATTGTTGTTCTCTGAGAAGGAGGAGAAGAAAGAAGAACAGAAGAAGGTGAAGAATCTCAGATTCAAAAGCTGGAAAATGTTTTCAACAAAATCATAGAAGAAAATTTCCCAACCTAAAAAGTGATGCCTATAAATATACAAGAAGCTTACAGAACACCAATTAAATTGGAACAGAAAAGAAAAATCCTCCCACAACCTAATAATCAAAGAACAAAATCTGCAGAAGAAAGAAATAATGCTGAAAGACATAGAAACATACAAAGGTAGAACTATCATAATTATACCTAACTCTAATAGATATAAGTGTTGTGACCTTCATGCAGCTCCAGAAATACCAAACAGTTCCACTTGAGGTTTATTGGGGGGGGGAAGGTAGCAGTGTAAAGAGAAGGGAGGAAAGAAGGAGGGAGATCATATGGGCATTCCTTTATATATGGATGGGGATATAGCCACAGGTAAAGGTGGGAATTAAGCCAAGCGGATTCTGGGAACATTGTGGCTGTTGCCTTGGCAACAGGTATGCAGGTCCTGCTGTTACCTATGTGATACCATGGGTTTCAGAGGTCCTGATACCAACAAGAAGTACCTGGACAGATGCCTTGTAGTCTCTAAGAACCTAAACTACTATACCCAGCAAAACTCTCAATCAGTATAGATGGAGAACTCATGATATTCCAAGACAAAAACAAGGGAGGAAGGGAAAAGGAGAGAGGGAGGGAGGGAGAGAAAAAGGGAGAGGGACAGAGAGAGAAGAGAAACAGAGACAGAGACAAGAGAGAGGGGGGAGACAGGCAGAGAGAGAAAGAGAGAGAGAGATTGACAGACAGAGACAAGGAGAGAATCTTGGAACACTCGGGTGCAAATGGGAGGGCTCCATCAATTTACTCCTCTCAGAACTCAGAAAACTCCTCAGAAGAGGATATGGAAAGAATATAACAATCAGAGGTGATGGAAGATACCAAAGAACAAACCCCTCCAAATCAACAGAACAAAGCTCTTCTGAACAAAGACTGAAGTCTCATGAACAGGACCTGCACAGTCTGTACCAGGTCCTCTGAATTTAGATCATGGCTTCCAGTTTGTTTTCATGAGATTCCTGAGTGTGCAAATAAGTGAGTCTCTGATTTATTACCTTTTATTGGGCTCTTTTACTTCTCTTGTTTTGTTTGGTCCTACTTTGATGTGATAGTTTTTATTTTACCTTATTTAATATTATTGCTATATTTGAAAAAATGAATGAATGAATGAATGAATGAATGAATCACTCACTCACTCAATCAATCAGTCTGTCAATACTTAGATACTAACACAAAGCTTAGCAACTGAATTGTCACTTAGCCCTGTTTGGAGGTGATAGTTTTCTCCAATAGTGACATTAGGTATATCTACATCAAGCCAGGTCTCATGTACAGGAGACATTTAACAACATATATTTGGACTCCAACACTTTTTTGTCTGTTTGTTTGTTTGGTTGGTTTTGTGTGTGTGTGTGTGTGTGTGTGTGTGTGTGTGTGTATGTATGTGATTTTATTTGATTATAGATTGATGACATTTGTTTTTTGTTTCCACTCTGATGTATATTTTTAACTTGTTTTCACGGTTTGGGGTGCTTTTGCTGTTATTTGGGATTTTCATTTGTTTTTGAAAAAGAACTTAAATTTAAAATTATTTCAATTAATAAAAATTTAATAATAACAATTTATAATAATAAACAGAATATAATATAAAGAAAAATAATGAAACCCCAATAATCAGGTATTTTATAAAATAGTGAACAGTTATTTATTTCAACTTTTTCAGGATACTATGAGAAACTGAAAATATCCTTGTCACCCTTTCTAAAACCTCATGATATGACTCTTTAGAAAGATTTAAGTAGGGAGTAGTGATTCTGTTTAAACACAATATTATAGTTTTCATATTGTTAGACTTTAAAATTTTATTTTAAATGGTGAAAATATAATCACATGTATATACTTAGTAAGTTTCATATTCATAAACTCAAAAAAGTATGACATGAGCTTGTGAGTGTTCAGAAGGCTGTAGCTGTAGATTCTATTGTAAGAACAGAAAATCTCCATACAAAGAAAGAGAAAATACTTCATTCTAAATGTTAAATTCCTAGAAAATAGTTTTCAATTATTGCTTTGTTATGTAATATAAACACATTTATATGTTCAATTACTTAGTACCTACATAAAATAGTAAGGCCTATTCAGAACAAAAAAGGAAAGAAAGAATTTTTGTGTACTCCAAAAGATTGCAATTGTGGAGAATAATGTAAACAATTATTAAGACAATTAATACAAATTTTACACAGTAAGTAGAAGTTTGGTATTGAATTGTTAACTAAATTCCTGATATATAAAAGCATTTATATTAAATCCTAAAATTAAATCCTGGTTGAACTGGGTAGGATGTTCATGTTGACAGAATAATTTTATACAATATAATAAAAAAATTATCAATTAGAAAATCTGTTTCAATTCTACTGGTAAGAATTATAAGCAAGAAGTCTGATATGAACAAACCATGAAGTAGTCTTATCATATTAAAAGGTCTTACTTTGCTTAAACTTTATGCAACGTATCTTGTAGTTTGCTACTGGACATACTTTAAAAATTGATTTTTCTAAAGTATACTCACAGTTGGGCCTCCTGCTGCTTTTATTGGTTAGAAATGGGCATTTACAGTTGCAGAAAGCACTTTGCAATTATAGAATTCTGTTTCTTTTCTACATGTAGGGCAATGCTAATACATGTACTTTCTGCTATTTAAAAAAAGACAAAGACAATCATTTGCAATTTCACATTAGATGTGTATATTTCCTCTCTGAGTCTAATTGACCAAGTTATATGGAAGAAATTTTGAAAAGCAAGATGATACCCATTTTCCAAAGCAACCAACTGAACCAGACAATGAACCACATCAGACAATGGTACTAACTTTGTCTCCTCCTGACAGATCAGCTGCCACTTTTCAAATAGTTCGCTAGTGATAATTTGATGGAGTTAAAATTTCGTTAGACCCAGATATGTTCACGAAACAGAGAAAAGACATAAAGAAGTTTTTGTGATCTTACAAACAGTATAACTAGACAACACAGCATAAAAGCATCATGATTATCAAGACATTGAAAACAAAAAAATTGAACATCAGTTTCCAATGCATTATTAGTATTTTTAATGCATTTAGATGTATAGTGTGTTTGTCTGAGATTAGAAAAAGCAGAAAAAAATTACCAATATCATGTTTAATATTATTACAGGTAGAAGTATATGATATTGAGATTCCAATTGTGCTTTATAGCAATCCATATCACATACAGAACAAATATGAAACTGATCCAAATTTCAGAATTTCTGAGTAGATATTCATGACTTAGCTTCCATTAATACATCAAATCAAATAGATATTTCTATTAGTTTACAATGACTGTTTCCTCATTCAGAAGAAACATCACTTATAGTAAGATAACATAGCTATTTTCAACAGTGCATAGATAATTAGTTTGTTTATCTCTTTTTAAAGAAATATATTAAACTACAACTAAATATATTTATTAAGTTGTGAATAAAATATTGATTTTAGTAAATTTTAAAATTAAGAAATGGAAAAAAAAACATCTAGTGTGAATTTTGTAGGATATTAATAGCTTCAGCTTGGGCCTGCTTTTAAACATCATTTGTACTCTAACATTTAATAATCATGCAACCATCATTTTTTGTAGTACATTATGTGTTTACTATTTACAGATGTAATATTTGGAGATAGAAGGGTACAACATTCATATATGATAATTTCTCTTGACATAGATTAACCTATTTTTTCTTTGAAGTTCAAATGTGAGACATATATTTCTAGATAAAATAGAAATATTTGCAAATAAACCCATAATTGTTTTGGCTAAAGATTGAAGTAGTGTGCTGAAATGCAGAACACAAAAGATGAACAGTATATGAATGAAGTGATTATTGTCCTTTAACAGTCTTTTGTTGGACAGAATCTTTTAAAAAGGAAGAATGACAAAAGCACAATATTACCATATCTTGCAATAAAATCAAGCATAATTCATAAATAATTCCTCCATGCTTTCAAAGGCATCCAGGCTGATCTGGATGATGTGATTCTAACAAATCATAAAGTATCCTTGTTTTTAGATGAGTTTCCCTTACTATTTCTCTAAATCTGAATACTCAAGGGAGTTCCTAACAAAGACATGTGCTCAGCACCATAAATGTCTATATTAGGGAGTATAGGCATCCAATTTTATTATATTCATTAATATCAACTTTCCTGGGTGATCCAAGAACCAAGTTACCATACACATATAAAATATATAATATAGGCATAGGATCTAGTACAGACCTATGAAGAAAGACAGAATGAATACATGATATACATGATTTTTCACAACAAATTTTATAGGAAAGAACCATGCAGTTATTCTAATAAGTCTGTTTTCATAATATTAAATGCCAGAGGCTTTAGAAGATACTGATATGAATATATATTTAGCCCACTATAATTCTATGTAGAATAGAATAAACTTATGGCATTTGTCAATATCACCTTTGCTTCTTGCAAATATCCAAATTGATTCTCAAGATTACAATGAATAATCTCAATCATTTCTAAATTCCCTCTTTCCTGTCAAATATATACGTGAAAAAACATTAGTGGACAGTTGAAAAAGTCTGCTAGGTTCAAGCACTAGGGGAAAGTTGGCTAGATTCACTATATAAATCAGATAATTTTAAGACTGCAGCTCTAGCCAAATGGTACAACTTATTTTGTAATATGCCAGGGAAATCTATTTGATGTTATGCATTATTCATAAATTCTGAAACAGTGCAGTATCAGAAAGTAATGTTCTGTATGAGCTCTCAAAACTGTGGAACATATTGTTATTAAATATGGTATGGTACAAACCCACAAAGGTTATAATTTCTTCCTTACCCAATAAGTAAATAAACAAAAATGTCAGAAAAATATAAAATACACATTTGACATCTGAAAATGGAGATGAAAGGTAAATTCCAGAACTATTGAAAGAAAAGTTGCATGGATTGCTTAAACTTCCCATACAGCACGACCTAGAATAAAATGGTATAGTCAAAGAAAATCATATGATGCTTGAGAGGACACACACAGAGATCCAAAGGTAGCTAAGTTAAAAATCTGAGAATACCTTGAAAGGTTCAGGTACAAGGAACTACAATCAATATATTTTCTTACACAATGATCATTCACCATGGGTATAGAGGGAATTAGGAACAGGAAAGGAAATCTAGTCAGTTGTCCTTTTATGTGAGGAAGTACAAATCCTGGTTCTCTCATTGAACTTTTTCTCTCATAATTTTAAAGCTGTAAGGCATTGTATGAATGGCCAATGATGTGTTGGTTGACAAAGGTAAATGGTAGAACCAAGAACAGTCTGAAAGGGAGAAGAAACATCCTCTTCTACCAAAAGCGTTACATCAAAAAATAAATAAGAAAGAGAGAGAGAGAGAGAGAGAGAGAGAGAGAGAGAGAGAGAGAGAAGAAAGGAAGGGAGGGAGGGAGGGAGGGAGGAAGGAAGGAAGGAAGGAAGGAAGGAAGGAAGGAAGGAAGGAAGGAAGGAAGGAAGGAAGGAAAGAGAAAGACATGAAAGAAAGGAAGGAAGGAGAGAGGGAAGGAAGAACAAAAGAAAGAAAGAAAGAAAGAAAGAAAGAAAGAAAGAAAGAAAGAAAGAAAGAAAGAAAGAAAGAAAGAAAGAAAGAAGGAAAGAAAGAATAACCTTTCACTGGGATAAGATTAAGAAAAACATCAGGAAAACCTGTCACATATCTTACACCAGTCTATGGTAGTGATGAAGGATGTATCAGAGAAGCTTTGCCAATGTGCCAGTCTATCAGTAGAGAAAAAAATAAACCCTCTAAATCAGATGTTCTGTAGACATGAGATGGAGGAAAATAGAAACAATGCAAAAATATATTGATAATTATGATCTAGGAAGACAGGAGCTGCTCCAGAGGGAAGCTGGAACCTAAGGATGTGAAAGCATTGCTCGTTTCAACCATACCCGTGACTTTCCTGAGGGAAATGTGAGCTAACATATAATCACCCAGGATAGGGAACCAATGATTGACCAGCGTTGCATGAATCCCACTCAAGTCTAGTTTAGCACTGCAGTGAGTCCCTTGGAGCTATAGGATTAAAGTTAGAGGTTACATAAAGGAGCATGCGTGAGCTTCCTAATTACAAAGCTCATCCAACATAGGTGATGACCCACAAAAGCCACATCTTAGCGATCTTTGCATCGTCACAGGCAGCAAGGCAAGTCAGAAAATCTTTTCCTCTCAACAATTTTTAATGCTTGTATAACTTGGGAAGTGGGGGAAAGGTTGGGGAATCTTATTAATCTTATAAGCTTGCAGAACTGCATGAGAATTGTGAGTTGTAAACTGTTTAATTTTGGAGTCTTAAGAAGCTTCCTTCCATGGCAGATTATTTGAACCAGAAGGAACTTACTATTTTATACTGCATCCCTTCTTCTGGCTATTATATTCTTGTTGCCATCTCTACCACAATGCTCTTTGAAGGTGGATGTCATCCTTCATATATTGCTAAGTATCAAGCAAGGCACTGTGCCCAGCAACAGTTACTCAATCTTGGAAGTTTGACCAATTATGAGTTTCTGCAGTAAAAATCCTGTTACAAAAGAGAAGCTTCTTTCCATGGCCAAATTGAACAGCAATGATCTATGGCCATAATCGTGAGGGTTTAGCAGCCAAAGTGGTTCATCTTCATGTTTAGTTACTAAAGCAATACTTGTAAAGTCTACCCTGAGACCCAGGCCTCGCCACAGCCAGGGGCTGTTCACTACAGTACAGTAGGTGTTGAGTTCCTCCTGCAAAGCTCTTGGATGCTTCTATAACTTTCATTGCAGTATTGCATCTGTGAGCACATTTTTCCCAGAATATTTTAAAATATATATATATATATATATAGTGTGTGTGTGTGTCTGTGTGTGTGTGTGTGTGTGTGTGTGTGTGTGTGTGTGTATAAAACCACATATATACACTTTATCAAGTTATTTTATTTACATTCCAAATGTTGCCCCCTTCCTGGTACCCTCTCTCCAAGTTTTTCAGCCCATCCCCTTTACCCATCTCTGAGCTAGTGCTCCCCACCCACCCATCTACTCTCACCTCACCCCCACCAGTGTTCTTCACTGGAGCAACAAGTTTCCAAAGGAGTAAGAGCATCTTCTCCCACTGAAGCCAGAGAAGACACTTCTCTGCTGCACATATGCCTGGGGCTACAGATCAGCCCATGTATGCTCCTTGGTTGGTGGCTTAGCTTCTGGGATCTCTGAGGGGTCTGGGTTAGTTGACACTGTTGTTCTTTCTATAGGGTTGCAATCCCCATCAGGACTTTCAGTCCTTCGCCTAACTCTTCCATATTGGTCTCCAACCTCAATCCAATGGGTGGGTTATATATTTGCATCTGTCTTGGTCAGTTACTGGTGGAGCTTCTCAGAGGACAACCATGCCAGATTACTGCCTGCAAGGTCTCTGGGACTTTCTAGGGATTCTGCAATCCCCGCCCCTCACTTCTGTATATTTCCATTCATTCTCCTGGACCTCTGGACTTCGCTCTGGTCTCCCTCATATGTGATCTTGCCCCCCTTCCTTTTGCCCTTCCCCTCTACTACAAAGGTTCCTCCTTCCTTCTGCTTCTCATGATTATTTTGTTCCCCCTTATAAGTGTGTTTGTAGTATCCACACATGGGTCTACCTTCTTGTTAAGCTTCCTGTGGTCTGTGAGTTGTATCTTGGGTATTCTTAACATTTTGGCTAATATTCACTTAGCAATGAGTACATACCATGCATGTCCTTTTGAGACTGGGTTACCTCAGTCAGGATGATATTTTCTAGTTTCATCCATTTGCCTGCAATACTAATGATGAACTCATTTTTTTAATAGCTGAGAAGTATTTCATTATGTAAATGAACCACATTTTCTGCATCCATTCTTTCTTTGATGGACATCTAGGTTGCTTCCAGATCCTGGCTATTACAAATAAGGCTCCTATGAATACAGTGGTGTACTTGTAATTGTAGTATGATGGAGCATTTTTTGGGTATATGCCCAGGAGTGGTATCTTGTTCTTCAAGTAGAACTATTTACAATTATCTGAGAAACTGCCAGATTGATTACCAAAGTGGTTGTACCAGTTTGCAATCCCACCAGCAATGGGAGAGTGTTTCTTTTTCTCCATATCCTCACCAGCATATGCTGTCACCTGAGTTTTTGATCTTAGCCATCCTGGTTAGTGTAAGATGGAATCTCAGGGTCATTTTAATTTGTGTTTCCCTGATGACTAAGGATGCTAAACATGTCTTTAAGTGCTTCTCACCCATTTGAGATTACACTATTGAGAATTCTCTGTTTATCTGTTTAGCTCTGTATTCCATTTTTTAGTTGGATAATTTTTGAGTCTAACTTCTTGAATTCTTTATATATTTTGGATGTTATCCCTCTATCAAATGTAAGGAAAGTAAAGATTTTTCCCAATCTATAGGTTGCTGTTTTATTTTATTGATAGTGTCCTTTGTCTTACAGCAGCTTTTCTGTTTCAGGGGGTCCTATTTATCCATTGTTGGTCTTAGATCCTGAGCCATTGATGTTTTGCTCAGGAAATTTTTCCTGTGACAATGAGTTTGAGGCTCTTTCTCACTTCCTCTTCTATTAGATTCAGAGTATCTGGTTTTATGTTGGGGTTCTTGATCCACTTGGACTATATCTTTGAACAAGGAGATAAAAATGGATCAATTTTCATTCTTCTAACAGCAGTTAGACCAACATAATTTGGTGAAGATGTTTTCTTTTTTTCCACTGTATGATTTCGGCTTCTTTGTCAAAGATCAAGTGTCCATATGTGTGTGGGTTTATTTCTTGATCTTCATTTCTATTCCATTGAGCAATCTGTCTGTCTCAGTACCAATATCATGCAGTCTTTATCACTACTCCTTTGTAGTACAGCTTGAGGTCAGGGATGGTGATTTCCTCAGAAGTTCCTGGTATGTGGTATTTGTCTAGATCATCTATTCTCTATTTATCTGTTTAGCTCTGTATTCCATTTTTTAGTTGGATAATTTTTTAGTCTAACTTCTTGAATTCTTTATATATTTAGGATGAGTTCTTGATTCTTTATATATTTCCTCTATCAAATGTAAGGAAAGTAAAGATTTTTCTCAATCTATAGGTTGCTGTTTTATTTTATTGATAGTGTCCTTTGTCTTACAGCAGCTTTTCTGTTTCAGGGGGTCCTATTTATCCATTGTTGGTCTTAGATCCTGAGCCATTGATGTTTAGCTCAGGAAATTTTTCCTGTGACAATGAGTCACAGATTTTCCAATTTTGATGAATATAGGCTTTTGTAGTAAGATCTGACGATTTTTTAAAAATTTCCTTGGTTTCTGTTGTTTTGATTTCTGATTGTGTTGCTTTGTATACTGTCTACATGCCCTTTGGTTGTTCTTGCTAAGATTTTATCCATCTTGCTGTTTTCATAAAAGAACCAGTTCTTGCTTTTGTTGATTCTTTGCATTGTTCTCTTTGTTTCTACTCAGTTGATTTCTGCGATGAGTTTGATTATATACTACTATCTACTCCTCCTGTGTATGTTTTCTTCTTTTTTTCTAAAGCTTTCAGATGTTCTCTCTAATTTCTTTATGAAGATTTTAGTACTATGAGTTTTCCTCTTAGCACTGTTTTTATTATGAACCATAAGTTGGTATGATGTGTCTTCATTTTCATTGAATTCTAGAAAGTCTTTATTTCTTCCCTGAGCAAGTTATCATTGAATAAAGAGTTGTTGAGTTTCCATGAGTATTTGAGCTTCCTGTTGCTTTTGTTGTTATTGAAGTCTAGCCTTAGCCCATAGTGATCTTATAGAATACATGAGATTATGTCAATCTTCTTATATCTGTTGAGGTTTCTTTTATCTGATTATACTGTCAATTTTGAACATAGTGCCATAAGGTTCTGAGAAGTTATATTCTTTTGCGATAGGGTGAAATATTCTGCATATATCTGTTATATATATTTTAAATCAATTGGTTCATAACTTCTGTTATTTTCACTGTGACTCAGCTTAGTTTCTGTTTCAATGACCTGTCCATTTGTGAGAGCAGGGTATGAAAGTCATGCACTATTATTGTGTAAGGTTCAGTGTCTGTTCTGAGCTTTATTAAACTTTATTTTATGAATGTGAGTGCCCTTGAATTTTGGGCATAGATGTTCCTAATTGAGACCTTATCTTGCTGTACTTTTCCTTTGGTGAGTATGAAGTGTCCTCACCATCTCTATTGCTAACTTTTGATTGAAAGTCTATTTTATTGGATATTGGAATGCCTACTTCAGCTTGTTTCTTAGGACCATTTGCTTGTAAAACTTTTTTCAAGCCTTTTACTCTAAGGTAGTATCTGACTTTGTCACTAAGGTGTACTTCTTGTGTGCAGGAAGATGCTGAATCCTGTTTATACATCCAATAGGTTAGCCTGTATCTTTTTATTGGTAATTGATTTCATTGATGTTGAGAGATCTTAAAGACCAATAATTCTTGGTTCCTGTTATATTTATTGTTGGAAATAATATTATGTGAGTGTGATTCTCTTCTTTTTGGTTTATTGTGAAACGATCAATTTCTTGAGTTTTCATGGGTGTAGATACCATCCTTGTGTTGGAATTTCCTTCTATTATTCTCCATAGGGCTGGATGAGTAAAAAGATATTGTTTAAATTTGGTTTTGTCATGAAATATCTTGGCATCTCCATCTATGCAATTGAGAGTTCTGTAGGGCATAGTAGCCTGGGTTGACATTTGTGTTCTCTTGGGGTCTGCATGACCTCTGTCTAGGGTCTTCTGGCTTTTAGAGCCTCTGTTGAGACTCAAGTCTCATCCCTAGTATAATTCTGATAAGTCTGCCTTTATATGTTACATGGCCTATTCCCCTTATAGCTTTTAAATTTTTTTGGTACTGTGCATTTGGTGTTTTGATTATTATGTGACAAAAGGATTTTCTTTCTGATCCAATCTATTTGGTGTTCTGTAGGCATCTTTTGCATTTATGGCCATCTCTTTCTTTAGGTAATGGAAGTTTTCTTCTATGATTTTTGTTAAAGACATTTTCTGGCTCTTTAGACTGTATTTCTTTAAATGAGCTATTTATATCCTCATTAAAGGCCTCTATATTTTTCCTGAGATGGGATTTTAGATAAGAATCTTGCATTTCAGGTATGATATGGTTTTCAGAGCTTTCTGTGTTAGGGAAATTCGGGTTCCAATGGTGCCAAATTACATTGGCTTCTGTTGATAATATTCTTGCATTTGCCTCTTGCTCTCTTGTCTTAAAAGCCTGGGTGTCTGTGATTAGAGCCTTCCTCCTTGGAGTCAGGTAGAAATCTATGTCCTGGGTTAGAGCAGGCTTCCTGGGAGGCAGGTACTGCTATCTCTGTTTGTGGATAGGGTCCTGTCTCCTTGGTTGAAAGAGGCCTCTTGTGTTCTTAGTTAGAGTAGTCTTCCTATGTCACTGTTTAGAACAATCCTCCTGTGAGCTGGTTATTACAGGCCTCCTGGAAGACAGAGTGTGTTACTAGCTATGGTAAACTTCCTGGGAGACAGGCAGGCTGTGGGGTATGGGAGAGGGGCAGGTACATTTATCTGCCCTGGTGGAGGTGCAGACTGGAAGCCAAAATACCTATCTAAGCAGGACTGTTAATATTTTTCTGCTACCTATCAACATACATAGCACCTTTCCGCCAGTAGGGTGAGGCTCCTTGTTCATTCTAAGACTGTTTTGCCCATGTCCTGTAGCCAAAATGTGCAGCATCTTAATAGAGACTAGCTCCATCTTCTGTCATACAATGAATCATTGTTTAAAGTCTGAGAACCCTCTCTGGTCAACAAATTGTAGTGATGTATTTTAATTCCTGGCACTGATATTTACCCAACAACCTTTTACCTTCTGGGATCATGCTACTGTACTGACCTTCATACTGCCGTAATTTAACTCTGTATAACTACTATCTTTACTATCATTTCTGATGCTTTTTTTCAAATCTGTAAATGCCAAGGGTTCAAATAATGTAAGGAAAACATTTTTAGAGAATGAGAGTAAGCTCTGTGAAGGCTGGTCACCAGTCATTCCAGGGTAAGTAGGTGTTAGTCTTGGGAGCTGAGAAAATACTGCTATCAGTATTTTAAAAATGATTTTTAAAATGCTGGTTCAGTAGCATTGGTGGGGCTGCTACTAGCCCTTTATAATCCGCAGACATTCTCATGTACCATCCAGCCTTCTGATCTTGGAGTATGACCACTGAATATAACTCCAACCATGGTGGTCTTTGTGGGAGATGACTTCCTCTGTGAGGCTTGGCTCAGGCCCACACATGTTCTCTTATGCTGCTATCTCTGTTACTAAAGCTAGCTCCCTGGTTTTGACAGCCCAATACTATGAGTCCTTATCTTGTCATCAGTCATACACTGCTGATGAAAGGACCCACAACAATGTGAACAATACCCACACCCCTTATATTTTACTTCAAACATTCTGTAGGGTTATATGACTATCTGCAGAACAAGCTTAATCATTTCTTCCAATATTTGTTTTTAGAAAAAGCTTAATCATTTCTTCCAATATCTGTTTATAGAACAAGCTTAATCATTTCTTCTAATATCTGTTTTTCAGGCCTTAAAGCCTTCCATAACATCCCTAGGATACTGTTGGCTTTCTAATAATTTTCTTATGAGGAACTTTCACTCAATACAAACTGCTGTGCCACTACTACCTTCACTGGCTGGGCAGATTTAGTCTTCTTAGTCTTTTTGAACATACCTTCTTTATTACTTTACAGTCTTTGTTTTTGATAATAATTTTATGTACCCAACCCCATGTGGTATACACACACACACACACACACACGCACACACACACACACACACACACACACACACACACATCACAGTGTAAATGTGGATATTAGAGCAGAGCATGGAGAAGCTGAGTCCTGATTTCTATCATGTAGACTCTAGAAACCAAACACATGTCATCAGGCTCGGCAGCAAGTACCTCTACCAACTAAGCCGTCTGGCCATGCATTACAACTTTGTGTACCCAGTTTACACAATGGTCATAGTCATTCACTTTTCCTGGAGCTTCTCTTTCCTCATAAATGTCATGTCTCACCATAATATTCTGCAAATCCACCAAAGCCCCATATTAGCCCTAAGGTACTTTTTAACTCTACTGTGAATATAGTTCTATATCACTTGGTGAGCTGTGCATATACCACTGACCCTGTCATATGCAATTATTTGTCATTTTTTTTAGTACATAAATGGAGAATTACAAACTGCAATAATCAACTAATACTAATAGTTTATATAAATCAGTCCATCAGGCTTAATTTTCCTCATAGTGCTTCTATGTATCCACTGTATCATTCAGGGATTGGTGGTTACACTATTTAATATTTTTTTCAATAGACCCCAGACTGATCCTGTCCATTCCTATGCCCTATAGGCTCACAAGTGAGAATCTATTTCTTACTTTAAAATTCTTCATAGGCAGTTCAGAGACAATATCCCAAACCATAGTGGTCCTTTCCAACAGACCATAAAAGCCCCATCAGCATGCTCATTCATAAATTTCCCTCTTCTCTGTATTAAAGATTAGAGGCAATGCTTTTTTCATATTATTCTTACCTAGTTTCTCTTCACTTCTTTATTATCTGCTGTTTCCCATGGGTTTTAATTTTTAGGTCCCAGGAAGTGATCTTTAAGCCATATCTAACTTGCATCTCACTCCCTCATGTCTGCTAGCTGTGAGAAACAGCAAAGCAAAACCTTCATAAGAAGCCTTTTTATATATACTTTTTCCAAAGCAGAGCTTAACACAGCCAAGTAACAGCATGGACTTTCCCTGTTGCAATTCCTCCCTTGTAGGCAAGTCTTCCCACTGAGCTCAGTCACATGATTATCAGCATCAAAGAACACACCACTGACACTGCATCCTCACTATTATTTCCTTTGATATTTGTTACTTTAAGCAATTGAAATAACATTCTTTAATCCATTAGTAGTTGGAAGGCACTCCCTTAACCCCTTTATTAGTTTAATTTATCAAGGAAATATGTCTCTCCATACCAAATAAAGGAAAATTATCACCCTAGGATTCTTTCAAAAGAGGTTTCAATCACAGAGAGCATGCCCTTTGTTATAAATTCCCCCCATCAATCACATGGATCATTAATTATTATTATAGCTTGGAAGAAGCACACCCTCCCATAACATACAGGAAAAGGTAGCCACATTATTATTGTCCCCAAAGACATTCAACTCTGTCAAGCAGTAATCATCCTCAGGTACATGTCTCAGTACCCAGTAATATCTATTTCATTACTTCTTCACAACTCATTTTAAGTTTTTAAGTCCTTGTCTTGCCACTTATTGAGTGGGTCACCTTCTGAAATGGTAGAATCTAGCATCTGCTATCCCCTATTTGATTTTGGACATCCCAAAGTGGCTAACTAAACTCCTTTCTTCAGAAGATTCGGCTTCAGGTATTTCAACACAGCAATGAAAACCTGATTAATACAACTATAATGCTATTTTAAGTTTACCTTCTCTCCTTCCTCATGACTTTTTGTATTTGTGTTTCTTGATGATAACAGATAAAGATTAGATCCTCTAAAACCAAAAATTAATGATTCTACCCATGTCTAACTTATTAAGCTAGTAACTTTATTGAAGTTGCTTACAGGGGTGTTGCTAAGAGTTACTCCCAGAAGTATGGACGACTTAAAGATAGCCTCATCACTGACAAAAACATGCTACCATGAGACAGTGTATATGATTTGCATTCTTTAAATACTTTTGTAGGACTTGTAGCTAGGATGATTAAAAGGTGCTTATTCCCCAACAGCACTTACTGCTTACATAACATTTTGCGAGGTGGGAAACAGCACTGGTAAATCTCATAAGTTTCAAGAACTTTATGAGACTTGTGAGTTCCTTTCATCCTAAGCCTTTTGCTTCATTTCTAAACCATGATAAGTTTCTTTCAGGATAGGATAGAATGTTTCAATTTGAGGAATTTTGTATATCATACTACACCTTGTAAAAGTTGCATAAATGTCTTTGGAAGGATGATGTCAGATGATTTTAAGACATGAAAGTAGATGAGGATTTATTTGACTCAAGAGGGATAAGCAGGAGTGAAGAGAAAAATATTAACATTAAGGGAACATGCGTATGATCAACTATGTACATGTTTGAAACTGTCATATAAATTCAATACCTTTGTATAAGTAACAATGCATCTCAATAAAGGAAAGAACTCATGAATGGTGTAGAAATTTAGGGTCTATTGAAAGCTAAGTGAGAACACAAGGGAAATCCTACTGACACACCAGGCTCACACTAAGCAAAATGTGATAACATTTCACTTCAGGGAATTTGAAACTTGTGATTCACTAGAGAACACTACTGTCACAGTAAAACAAAACTCAGCTCCAATACTGTCTGACTTGACTTAACTCGCAATGTCAGTGGCTACACAGGACAAGTGTCTTCCTAGAATAAAAACAAACAAACAAACAAACAAAAAAGCCTGTGTATCTCAGTCTCTTTTCTTTTCTTACACAACATTCTATAGGTTGACCTAAATATATTTACACAAATCACGAGGAAATAAGATCCTATCAGAAAAAAGGTCCAAAATAGAATTAGACACAGAATCGCTTAAATATTAGAAGTACCAAAAATTAATTGTCACTTAGCAATTAGCTGGAAAGAAGCATAACATGCTGGTAAAATCAGCACATAATTCTAGCACAGAGCAGAAACTAGAAAAGCAACTGAACAAAAATCCTAGAATCTCAGGATTATAGAGTATGATAAGAAAAACATAGAGTATATTTGAAGACAGAACTCAACAGAAAATAGAATCAAGAACTTAGAGATGCCATATAGCAATTATACAAATTGAAACACAAAAGATAAAAAGGAGGGGAATTAAAATATTGAACAGAAGACATATTCAGCAAAGCTAACCACAGAATATCTCTGTTAATCTCCCATATGCATCTCATCCCTTCTGACATGGTTTGTTACATGAGAATGGGATACAGAAACTTGGCTAAGGAGTCAAGCAACTGTACTTTTCACAATTGTCATAGAATAGAATCAGCCCGATGTACACCAACAGATAGAATGCTAAGGCTAGTGTGGTGTATACAATAGAGTTCTATTCAGTAACCAATAAATGGACTCATGATTTAACATAAAAATTGATAAACTAGGACATGATAAGCTAAACTAATCAAGCAAATAAATACATGTGTTTTCTATATTATGTAGAATGTAGACTTAAATTTATCTCTCAGAAATCTTCAGAGAGGGGGTGGATTGTAATAGAATTCATGTGCAGAAATGCAGAATAGGGAAAGTATGGGATGAATAAGAAGAATAGTAAGAGAGGGGGTTTAGTGGTGGGTGTAGGAGAGGGGGATGGACCTTAACAAAGCATAATGCATATCTATATAAAATGCCTCAACCAAATAAATTACTTTGCAAATTTAACTTAAAAATGTATCAATCTATGGTGTAGTTGAATAGCAAGGTGAGATCCTGAAAATTTATGATGTAACTAGACTTTTAAATACTAGATTATTACATCAGAGGGTAATGGGGATGATTGTTTTACTTCATTAACCTACTAAGAGTCTCAGAAGGAAGTGTCATGTTAATGATGACAGTACATTAAAAAGCCCTTGGCACTACGGACTTAACATTTTAACCCAGTACTACTGTTAGTTTAAATTCTCAGAAATAAAAGGACATATTTCTGATGTTCTTAATTATAGTCTAAAAATAAGTTCTACTGAATATAAATCATTAGTTATTGAAGTCCAAAAAGAAATCTGGAGTCATTTATGACTTCTGTATAAGCAAACAAGTTTCTTGTGTCAACCAGGGGGCCATCAGAAGATGGCAGGGAAAATAATGGCAGGGCATATTATCAATGATAATAAAAAAATTAAAATATGAATACTTGGAACCTAGTTAGATAACCTCAAAATATTTAATTACATTTTTTGTTTTCCACATACCACACATATAAACATCAAAACTAAAAATCAATACATTGAACCTCACTAACATAAAATTAAAAGAAGGATCATCTTTCAGAATTTTATACCTTCAAACACTGAAAGCTAAGTACTAAGATAAATAGCAATTTTGGATGCCAAATACTGTTATATTAAAAAAGTAGTCACAAACATTATGATAATATATTTAACTATGCAGTTTGACAGCACAAGAATTCAATCAGAAGTTGGTTCACTAGAGTGATGAATAACTTTCAGATGACTTCAATTTGTTCAGAAATGAGCAGTCTAAAATTACACAAAATAACTGAAACAAATAGAGCTATTTAGTCATGCAAATATTATGCTTTATAACATTATTTATTTTATTTTTGGTTATATTTAAACTACAATTATACCAAACTGCCAATAGAACTAATAATCTAATTTTCAATTTTAACACATTCTTCTTCTTTCAATCATATGATTACCCATTCAAACTACAGCTATTGGCTGTTTATGATATTCAAAGCTCTCTCATGTACTAGACACACTATATTGCACATCAAAAATTTCCTACAGAGATAATTGACTGTTTTACCTATGATCCCAATAAATATTTAAGGAGTTATAAAGCTGAAGTTAAAAAAAAAAACTATATAGCAACAGAAAACAAATCATTAATATTTCTTCTGTAACTAAATTCCACAAGAGAAGAGACAACCACTGACTATAACTGCATTTTTATAGAATGTAAAAATTGCTGAGGCAAGAGAGATGCCTCTGTGTTTGAGAGTGCTTGCTAGTTTTCCAGGGGATGATCAGCTCTAAGCTGTCTAAGGGCATCTAACAGAACAGAGTGCCTTCTGTCACTGCTTCTGTTTAAGCAGCTCTTCTCAGTGACCTGATTGCAGAAGGTACTATCTATTACACACTGATCAAATGATAAGCACCTTAAGTTCTTGATGTAGTCTCAGAATGTGTGTACCTGTCTCTCTGCGGACACCCAATAGGCCTGAGTAAGAAAGGGCCAGGATGTACTGATAAGATCCTATGCTATTCTATTAGATGAAACGGGGTTTGTTCTAAGAATCTCGTGTCCTCTATGTGCAGAAATGCTCTCCTTAACAGGAAAAGAGATAACATATTTCATTATATCACCTTCAGACTCTGAGCCACACAAGTACAGAGAGATATGGCAACTTACCAAAACCAGGCCAGTGCTAGAGTTACAAATACAGGCAACTCACATTCTATAACACACATGTATTGTTCCAAGATAATGTTGCACAAATAAATGCTAATCTAACTGTAACATCACCAGTTGAAAGTTCTTCAGAAACTTAAATTCTGAGAAATGTTGGCTGTTTCCTTTGTGTGATCTATATTCTCAGAAAACTACAATGACACATTAATGACATAAATATTTGAAAAGAGGCATTTATCTATTTTTTAAACTATGAGTTTACACTACACTTCATTCTCTAGAGGATCTGATTTATCCAGAACAAAATATCATACAAAGGATCATAAGAGAGAGGAGAAAAATTAAATGTAATTAATTAAATATGTGAAGCAGGTTCTAATGAAGAAAGTTTACTTAACCCAATTTGGGATGTCCAGGGTCAAACAGGATAGCCAACTGAATTAGCCGTAGATAAAAGCAATGATGAAGTCATGTCCTGGCAGAAATTCATATAAGATCACATGAGCACATCTTACACCAGAAACACAGAAGACTGGATAGGCACAACTTTGCTACATTTTTAACAACTCTTTCACCATAACCAGTTGGATTTCATGAGAAAATGTTCAGTCTTTTACAAGACCACATTCACAGGGACCCAAAGATCTCCCATGAAGCCCTACCTCTCCCTGGTTCAAATCATCGTCTAATGATACTTTACTACCGACCAATCTCTCCACACAAAGCTAATTAGTATGCTATATGTGTGCTACATGTAGTGTAGCGTGCTACATGTAGTGTAGCGTGCTACAATGGCCCCAGGAACACAGCCCAGGACAGTGCAAACAATTTGAGAATAACTGAAACTCATTTCTCTTACAAAAGAAACATGGAATACTGGCTCTGCCTAAGCACCACACTGCTGAATATTAAAGACTGGAAACCATTTTCTCTGGGTTCATGTAAAAGTCAGCCAATGTTTGATGAAGTGGGAAAAAAATCCTTACACCAACTACAAAATTAAATACCCACAATACTAAAGATCATAGTAGTCAAAGACCCTTCAGAAAGTCAGCATAACTCTGGAAAACAACAATAAAAGGCCAGAAATGGGAGGGGACAGTCCTAAGGAAGTGACTTTCTTCATAAACAGCATTCCACAAATAACTCGTGGGGTTGGGAAGAAGGGAGGAGGTTATTTGTTTGTTTTGATGCACTTGTTTGCTTATTTGTCTTATTTTAAATTATTATGTTAAGTCACATGTATGTGTGTATTTGTGTGTGTGTGTGTGTGTGTGTGTGTGTGTGTGGTGTATGCAAGTCCCTACAAAGATCAGAGCTGTCAGCTCCTGGCCAGACCTCCAGTTACAGGCTAGTTATAACCTGTCTGAATTAGGAGTGGGTGCCAGGAAATTCAAACTAACTCACTATTTTAAAATATAAAATAAGAAACCTTAAAATAGATTCAGAAGAAAGATCCTTATGTTTTCAATTTTATTGTACAGTTTCTGTATTTGCATATTTGAAGGAAACACTTGTATTTCCACTATACTCTCAAGAACTTTTACCCCCCAAAACATCATTTGAAATGTGAAAAGCTCTAATTTAGCAGGGATATCAGTGTCACCATTATGGATAATGTTGCTAGCATATATTTCTAAAATGATATCATAAATGTGCGCTTACCTTCTACTGACTTCCACCAATTTCTCAACAGTCATCATAAGAGAACATAAGACAAATCCTGGAAGATACACCTTGCAAAGTCTGAAAAACTTAACAGGCAAAAGATCCTAAGAAAACAAAAGAAGAGGATGAGGTGTGCTATTGTAGATGGACTCGTAGTACCAGAATTGACAATGAGTAGAACAAGAATACTTGAACAAATTATATTCTTTAATATCGATCCTTCAAATTTAGCAATCTAAAATAGTATTGCACTAAATATTGTATCATATATATACTTAAAGTAACCAAGCAAGACAAAAGAAAATTTTTATAAAAAAAAAAATATACAGGGCTATGATTCCTCATTAAGTGTAGCCAGAATCTGGTACCTTTAAGTATATTTTGAAATATAGTCAATAACATTAACAAAGTTTATTAAGGGCTGAGATGCCATTAATTTGGGGAGCATGATGAATTTGTACAGTAGAATCTAAATTGAACCATGAAAAGGAACTCCTAACGAAATAATGTAAAGGAATCTCAGACACATAAACCACAAGAAGGCAAACCCAAAAATCCAGCTACTACAAAATCACATTTATATAAAATATCCTGAAGAATCAAATTTACAAGTGCAGCAAATGAGATCGAAAATACAGATAGAGACCTCCATAGAGAAAAATACAGAGAACGACCTTAATGGTTCCTTAAAAGTCTTTAGAGATTAGCAGAGATACTATACAAATCTGTACAGAAGTTAGAGGCTCATAGATGAGGACATCGTGACTTATACAAATAATAACAGTGACAAGAGATGCACAAGGTAAGGACCTTACTGATAATCAAAATGGCCTGAAAGTGCTGAGCAGGTCGTACTGTGATGGACATTTCACCTTATGTGCCTGCTGAGTGTGAGGTTTCCTGCTTGGCTTCTAATGGTGGTATTGTTTTCAGTTCATTTGTACAGCTGTGCTTTGTAATAATCGTATATACAAAAGAATGTCTGTTACTGGAATATGAACTGTATAGAACTTAGCTAAAAAGACTACTTATGTGAAAAACTAAGCCACTTACTAATGAGGATTTGGGTTCCTGTGATCTCATTCAATCAACTTCTTATAGCCAATAGCATTGTAGCATCTGCTATAAAAATAAATTGGGTTTTGAATGCTATCATCTCTAAGATGAAAGGGTGGCGATCAGAAAGAGGAAAAATATTTATTTGGAGATCAAACACCTGCTGCTTCCAATTTAGATGCTGGGTAAACTATGTGAAGTGAAAGCCGGTGAGATGTGCTCTGTGGCAACCTCCCTAATTAACAACAGTAGGTTCTAAACAACCATACGCAGCCTCCCTCCTCCTCTGTGAACTGACCAGGGGAGACCTTCCAGGCAAAATGTGTGAGCTCTTGAAGAAAACCTCAAACTAGAGATAAGCTGAAGTCTTTGAAGAAACTGGGAACACCCTCTGGGGAGAAAATGAGACTTGTGAACTTTAAAAAAAGAAAGAAGGAAGGAAAGAAAACCAGCAGGAAAACATTTTAACACAAAACTGAAGACAGGTCAATGGCAGTGTTTCGAACTGAAGACTGCCTGTTGAGGAAGAAATTAGTTTTGAACTTCAAAAAATAAATGAACAAAGGAAGCAGAAAACAACATTAAATTAGGGTCCCTTTCTTAAGGAAGAAAAAAAAACAACAACAAAAAAAACCCAGCCTTTTCTCACACATCAAGCACACTACTAATCAAGTTTTATTGTTGGAAAGGAAAATCTCTTTCCAAATCAGGAACTCTACCAAGCTAATCAGAAATAAAAAGGACTTGTCCTTCCCAAGACTGCTGTGTCCTAGCTGCACTGGAGCAACAGCCTTTGCTAAACATGATTTTGCAAAACATTTTATTTTTGAGAAGCATTTTCTTTGTTTCTAACTTACTAATCTATCATTTTCTATTCTTAGAGTTAAATATTAAGACAAAAGTATGAGACAATTAATGCCACCATTTACACAAAATATTCACATTCAGGTGTAGATTTGAGAAGGTCTCCACATCCAAAGGTTATATGCAGACGGAGAACTTGAGTAGGCTCTTGCTTTTCGTGACAAAGGGTCTGTCCCTTCACTCTAGATGCTTTGCAGCTCCCTTCTTTGATGACTGCCCACACACCAAGAAAAGGGCATACCGCCAGATAATAAATGTAAGTTTTTTCTTTTCTTTCTGTATTTCTCTGTTTTGTTCAGCACATTGTATTAGTTTTCTGAGATTTTTCTGAGGTGTCACAACTCATGCTTAAAGGTGAGTTAAAAACATAAAGATGTGTTTTTTTTGTTTGTTTTGTTTTCGTTTTTGTTTTGTTTTTGTCTTGCAGCTCTGCATTTGGAAGATAGAGATTCCCATTGGCAGTATTAGCTGTCTCTGTGCATCCTGAGGCTAACTACCATGCTCTGTCTTTGGATTGTGTGTGACTGCTTTTGTCCCGTCTCCCCAGATCATTTTACAGAAAGGAATATTTCAAGTGATTCCTTTTCTTTACCTGAAGTCTGTGTAAAGGGTTAGAGGCATAGACAGGGGATGGGGGTTGGGGGGAGAATACTGGGCAGGCAGTAAGTTTTTCTTCTCATTCAATATTCTCTATAATTTTTAGTCACTAATGTGTCTTTTACAACTCAAAGTTAGAGCTAGCTGGCTAACTTTTTTATTAAATATTCTCTTCATTTGCATTGCCAATGTCCAAGCCTTTCCCATTTTCCCCTCCCCAAAGACCCCCAACCTCTCCTCCCTCCCCCCTGCCTCCATGTATATGCCCCTCCACTAGACACACTCCCACCTCCCCCAATCTCCCAATTTTTCTTTATTGGGGCATCTATTGAGCCTTTACCTGACCAAGGACCACTCCTCCCACTGATGCCCAACAAGTCATTTCTCTGTCAAATTTTTGCCTGGATCCATGTGTACCCCTTGGTTGCTGGTTTAGTCCCTGAGAGTCTGACGGAAATCATTGTTCTTCCCATGGGGCTGTAAACCCCTTCAGATCATCTGGACCACCCTCAAGCTCCTCCATTGGGGACTCCACACCCAGGCAAATTGCTGGTTGCTAGCATCTGCCTTTGTATTTGTACGGCTCTGGCAGGGCCCCTCCAGAGGCAACCATGGCATGATCCTTTTGGTATGCACTTCTTGTTGTTCATAGTAGTGTTGGGGTTTGGTGACTGTTTATAGGATGAATCCCCAGGTAGGGAAGTCTCTGGGTGGCCTTTACTTCA